>NW_010361068.1:353935-403242 GCF_000414095.1 Morus notabilis | reverse complement strand
CTATAGAATTTAGGAATACATATATTAATTCCATAAATCCTCCATTCACAATATAACATAATATTTTCTAAGAAAATCCTTGGCTTAAAAATACATGAATTGTATTATTTAAGGTCTGAAATTTTCTCAGTCATTACAAATATAATATAATCTTATAATTCTAATATTATAATATTATATATTATAGTGTATATTATATAATATATTTGTTTAATATAACTGAAATATCTTATGTAATATTATAATATGTTTTATAATATTGTCATTATATTAACCATTTTAATAATATTATTATATTCTATATCATATAATATGTTATTTAATAATAGTTTAATTTTATTATATTAAATATAATATTAAATATACATTATATTATAATTATATATATTATATTATAGTATAATATAATATAATCATTATTTTTAATTATTTCAATTAATATTTTAATATTATTATTATATTCTATATCATAATTATTAACACATTATATAATAAGAGTTTTTTTATTATATTAAATATAATAATAAATATATATTATATTGTAATTATATATATTATATTATAGTATAATATAATATAATCGTAATTTTTAACTATCAATTCAACTTCATAATTTATTAAACGCTGTTACACTGATTTTAGAATCAACACAATTACTATAATTATAGTTTACCAAACACTCAGCTACTTTTTATAACAGTTGTTTTTTCTTTTAGCACAGCTAAAAGCAATTTTTTCAAAATCTACAACAATACCAAACTAAGCCATAATCTGGTAGATTACTGATGTTAATTCAATAGATTACTATAGAGATTGCATTTAGTAATAAATGATTATTAAGGATAAGAAGGAAAATAACATAATTAGTAAAGTGATTAGTAAATTACAGTATATTTTTTAAAAATAGTAAATTATAGCATAATTTGATATTTTAAGTTTTAAACATTATTAAAAACTCAAAAATACCCCTAAACATCTTTTCACCTTACTCCTCCCTTCTAAACATCTATTTTTTTAAATAGTAAATTATAGCATTTTTTTTTAAATAGGTAGATTATAGTCAAGTCCACCATGGTCGGGATTGGCGGCTAGCTCCGGTAATGAGCTCCGGCGACCTGTGAATGTTTTTCAGAGACTGTTTTTTCGCGACCGTTTAACACTGTATTTACCAGTAAATACCGTATTTACCATTTAATATTGTACTCACTAGTAAATATCATATTTCTCTAAAAAACGGACCATCCATTTTGGTGACCATTTAATGTTATATTTATAGGTAAATACAGTATTTATTAAACGTTGTATTTAATATTGTATTTACCAATAAATATCGTAATTACTAGTAAATATCATATTTATCCGAAAATTCAAGCACTGACTCCGACGACCGTAAATACCGTATTTACCAGTAAAATACCGTATTTACTAGTAAATATCATATTTACTCAAAATCTGACTATCGACTTCGGCGACTATTTAACATTGTATTTATCGGTAAATATCATATTTACTAGTATATATCATATTTATCTGAAAATCCGAACATTGATTCCGACGATCGTTTAATACTGTATTTGTTGATAAATACCATATTAACCATATTTGTCTGAAAATTCAGCTACCATCTCTAGCGACTGGTAAATACCGTATTTACAAATAAATATAGTATTTACTACTAAATATCATATTTACATATTTGTTGAAAAATTCGACAATCGGCTCCGGCAATTAATAAATAGCATATTTACTGATAAATATCATATTTATCGGTAAATATCATATTTACCATATTTATTTGAAAACTAACAAAGAAAAGCACACTATGTATTTCCCCTTTAGACCTCATATCACAACATCAATCCCATATTCTCATCTATTTAGGAGACGTTTGGTAAGGGGATTCATACCATAATTTAAATTATGGTTCATAATTCGTTACAGTGTTTTATCTTATAAAAAATACACGTAAATAAAAAATGGTTCTAATCTCATAATTCTAATATGAACCAAACGTACCCTTATAGGGTGTTTGGTATAAAGATTCGTGTCATGGTTCAAATCATAGTTCGTGACTCGTTATAATATTTTTTTTCATAAAAAATACACATAAACTGATAATAGTTCTAAATCTGTGAATTAAACGTCAAATTAAATTAGGGTTAGTATTTTGATATTAGATCTGAAAAAGGATAAAATTAAAAATAAAAATATCTATTTTAAAAGTACAATTAGAATGTGCTATAATTTACTATCATTTAAAAAATATGTTATTCACTTCAAATATAAGTATAAAATATGTTATATGATGTATTTTTCCTAATAAGATCAAATCATATCTTGTAGATTACTGACCTTAACCTACCAGATTACACTAGCGAGCCAATCGACATTAGAAACAAAAGGTAATTGGTGTTGAGAAGAAGATATAATCTCATAGATTACTAATGTTAATTAAATAGGTTACTATGGAGATTACATTTAGCAATGACATGATCAGAAAATTGTTAAACTTACTTTTAAAGTACATGAGCCTAGATTTTTACTCTTTAATATTAATTAATACATTTTTGACTAATATAGTTATTTGACTAAATATAATATTATTTAAGAGTAAAAGATAAAAATCTAAATTCATGCCCTCTTTGTCTCTTTTTCCCATGAATGCTAATAAGATCAAATCATATCTGGTAGATTATTGTCCAGATTACATTAGCGAGCCAATTGGCACCAGAAATAAAAGGTGATTGGTGCTAAAAAGAAGACACAATCTGAATGACAATTGTGTATTTTTGAATGGAGTGAGATACATGATATTCTTTTTATCATTTTCAGTAATATTTCTGGTTTTTTCCCTAGACCGACACGATTGGAATGCCCAAAATGAGCTTGACCTTAGCTTTATTTGTTTTAAGTGGAATAAATATTAGTAGACTTCTGTAATATTAAATAAAGAAGAATTTCATCTGAATTGGGGTAGTTTGATGATCTAAGTCAGCACCAAATGATGTATGCTTTTGAATCAAACTAAATTTGAAAATAGGATAATATGGGAGAAGTACAGATGTTGACAAAATTACAAGTTTACTCTCTCTCTCTCTCTCTCTCTCTCTCTCTCTCTCTCTCTCTCTCTCTCTCTCTCTCTCTCTCTCTCTCTCTCTCTAAATTCTGAATTGGTGTAGTTTGATGATCTAAGTCAGCACCAAATGATGTACGCTTTTGAATCAAACTAAATTTGAAAATAGGATAATATGGGAGAAGTACAGATGTTGACAAAATTACAAGTTTAACCTCTAATGCGACTGCTGTAATTTTCACTTCTCAAATTTGGAGTTGGATAGTACAATAGATTATTTATTCACAAGAGAGATCGGTCTAAAGATATCATGATGCTAGAATTTAGATAAAGAAAGATTGGTCTAAAGATACATGGAGTGAAAGATATACAATTCGTTTTGAAGGTTAAGGACGATATTGCACAAGACAGGTGATTACTATTTTTTGGTTGTTAAATATTGGGACATTGTAATTTGTAATCACTGAATGCATTACAGAAAGCCCATAATGGAATTAATAATTGACTTAAAAAAAGAAGATTTGGGTTTATTTAGTCTAAAAATTGTTTTTCAAACTGTTTAGATTGACAAGATAAGATAAAAGTGTTTTCAACTTTTATAAAAAACCTTTTTTTAACCTTTTATTTGTAAACAACAAATTAAAATTTTCATTCATATCATTTTATTATCTGTTTAGATTGACAAGATAAGATAAAAGTGTTTTCAACTTTTATAAAAAGCATTTTTTTAACCTTTTATTTGTAAACAACAAATTAAAATTTTCATTCATATCATTTTATTACATTATTTTTTATAACAATAAGTGTTTTTGACTTATTTGACAAACATGTTCAAAATCTCTTTTGAAATAAAAAAGCTCTTTTTCATGCATTATTTAAATACTAATTAAAAAATTTTGATTTATGTTTTGCTTCTTTTACTCCTTAAAAGTAAAAGCACAAGATGCACGTGCAATGCACACAAGGAACAACTTTGTAAGTGTGATTTCGAGTCAAAACACAATTATTAAACTGAAAAAAAAAATTGAAAAATAAAAAAAAACAAAATAAAATATTTATAAAAAGATAAAAAAAATGTGAAAAGGGAAAAAAGAAACAAAAAAGAAATAGGCTGTCAGGTGGCATCCTTGAGAGAGAAAGCACTTGAGTATTTTAGGCCTCGTTCACTTAATCGATTTGAGTTTTCAGTTTTAAATTTTTACAATAAAAGTTTTCAGAAAATATCACATCTAACTTTTTCTGCTATAGTGAAAAGCTCTCAAAAAAATGTCACATCTCAGCTCGAATTGAAAACTCGAATCCGCAAAGTGAACGAGGCCTTAATAGTTAATAGATTATAGATTATAGAGTATAGAGTAGATTAAATATTTACAATGAGCGCTATAAATTGTTCTTGTTTTAGGTGATGTTTGGTAGAAGGGTTCGTTCCCCAATTTGAATCATGATTCGTGGTTCGCTATAGTATTTTCTCTCACAAAAAATACACATAAATTGAAAATGATTATAATCACATAATTCTAATCCATAAACCAAACAGACTCTTAGATTTGACTATTGAAAAACTAATCTAATCGGTAAAATATTAGTTCTTACTGATAGAATAAAAATGTATGTCCTATAATATGTTTTTCCAAGAAAATGATTACAATGAAAAAGGTGATTTTAATAAAAATGAAAAAAAATTTGTAAGCACACATTTGAAAGAATTTTTTTAATAAGAGTAAAACCAGAAAGAAGTATTAAAAAACGAAGTAAATTGAAGAAGAGTTTTCAAAAGAAATAAACAAAAACAAAAGAATATTTAGAAAAAAATAAATTAAAAAAGACGAAAGAAGTGCGAGTTGACAAGTGACAAATGGAGAAGAGAGATGAAAAGTGATATTATTATTATTATTATTTTTAGAATGAATGGAGAGAGAGTTTGGCTCTTTTGTATATATGTTATTATAAATTATTCATTATTGATCATAGATATGGATTTTTGAGAAGTCCGTAGTTATGCATACCCTTTAACCCATTTCTTGACTTTTTACCAGTCCCTTAGAATATCATGCTTCTTCCTTTGGAAAAAAATAAGGGGGAAAAAAAAACCATCCATCTCCTATAAATTAATATATAACTTTTTTGCTGGAAATTAATATAAAACTTAAGAGAGAAACGGAATGAAAAAATCTTATGATATTTTAAAAATGACATATATGTTCCCAATAAACAACCTTTATTCGATGCTTTCTTCTTCTAGTTTGCCAGTAATTCATACGAGAAAATGTCATTCATATGTATTCCATAGTTTTATAGGTAATTCATAGTTTTATAGTTATCAATTAAAACGGAGGCTGTTTGTATACCTCTTGTGAAAATAGTTTTAACCCAAATATAGTAAGCTAAAAGCTATTATAGTCCAAGAGGATTTTAAGTAGTGAACACGAGTTGGTGGTAACCAAAAACCAGGTTTCCTCCTCCTATATGATAAACATATATCAGATTAGACATTTTACTCGTCTCTCTTATATGATAAGGCTTTGAAATCCCATTTAAGAATCGCGCCAAGCAAGCGAGCGTGTTTTGTAGGACTATGTTTAGAAAAATATTTAGAGCACCGTCACTACAAGAAAAATGAGTTTTTACAAAGACAAAAAGTCGTTACAAAAACCTGCATGTCGTCACAAATTACGTTATTTACGACGATGTGTCGTCGCAAATAATTCGTCGTAAAAATGTTTTTTACGACAACATAGTGTCGTCGCAATTGTATTTGCGACGATAGGCTGTATTTGCGACGAGTGGCGTCGCTAATACGTCGTTGCAAAATTCTCGTGATATGATCTTTTTTGTGACGATATTTCAAATTGTCGTCGCAAATAATCTTATTTTTTTGCGACGACAAGTGTAAAAAAGTCGTCACAAAAAACTAAAATTAATTTTTTTATAATTTTTAAAAAATGGCAATTAATTAATTTTTAATATTTTTAATTAAACATTATTATGTTACATACTGAATAGAATTTATTAATATACATTAAAAGTGAAATATAAATTAATATTAAAAACAGTAAATCTAAATAAATTTATAAAATATATTATGAATCTACATGAAATGCATATATAATGTTCAAAAAAATATAAAAGTCTAAATAAAGTGAAAAATAAAATAGTACATATAACGGAACTAATCGTCTAAGTTTGCAGCATCGCCAACATCTGAATCATCATCAGGACTGTCATCATCTGAAGGAGGCAGAGGAGCGTCTAGGTCAACTGGTTTTGGACGATCAATCGTAGGTAATTGGATGTTGGGCTGCAATTTAGCCACCAACTCTAACACCTTCACCTGATTCTCATAAATCTTAACTTGTTCTTAGTACAATTTCTTTAAATAACGACTCATACGTGGGTCAGGTTGAGCCGATGATGTTGCGTCTGAGTATGAACCAGCAGATGAAGGAGAAGCCCCAGAGTAATGCTTTTGGGAGAGCGTCGGACCCACACCTATCTTATGTCCTCTACGCATGCCAAGAACTTGCTCCAAAACCCCATGCTCGTCAAAGGTGGGTCTAGTCGAGCTTGAAGTAGATTGTGTTCTCTGCGTTTGTCTCTCCTCCTCCATGGTGTTCTACATAATAAGACATTATAATTGTTTATACGTGTTATAAAACCACTATTTCAGTATAAAAAATTTAATATGAAAAATAAACATATTTACAAAAGTCTGTTCCGCTTGGGGATTAACCCAAGAGGCCTCGGACGATGCATGTCCCCGAATTGTCTATGGCAGACATCGGCTCTTGGGTCTCCGTACTGACCTGTCAAATAAATTACATTTGTTAAAATTATTAAATTCTAACTAAATTTCGGCAGCATAACGGCGTATTTTTCATATGATCCAAAAATCAAAAAATATAAAAAAAACAACTTTAAAAGATTTCGGCACCCCATAGCTGCAAGATGTGCCACCCAGAACAATCATCACAAACATATAAGTACGATAATGAAGTCAAAAAATTACTTTAGAGTAATGCCTTCATTTTAATGAAGTGGAAAAAATAACTACTAACCTTCTTCTTGCGATACTGAGAGTACGATATCCGACCATGTAAGCTTGGATACTTTTGGTTGCTACGATTAGTTTTATTTGTCTCCGATATTTTCTGTTTATGATTAACTATAATAAGTAATAGTTACTTGAAATTATGTATAAAAAATCATCAAGTTCTAACAAATCTATGATTACTTGAAATTTGTCACCGGAGAACCTATCGCAACAACGATCCCAATGAAGTGGATTCCTCATGTTACTCGGGAGACTTTCTCTACCATATCGTTTGAAGTGGCTGTGCAGGGAACTTTTCCAGTCATTGTAGCACTTTGCTGCCTCCCTATTAACAACGGACCTCAAGAATACCGTTCTTATAGTTGTAGTCGATGTTAAACCAGTCCTTGCAAAACAGTTTCACATCGTTAAAACGCATTGTTATGCTTAACTTTAGTATAAACTATGCAAATTATTGCATAAAAAGAATACCAGCATTTGGTTCTGAATTGTCCTCTTGTCTATATCACTAATGTCCTTCCAAGCATCGTGGAATGGCTCGCATATGTCCATGGTATGAATACCAACTGCACTATTAAACCAGGCACCATATTTACCAAGCGCCTTCCAAGTACTTCCTGCCTCATCAAATTCTACTGTAATTTTTCCGTCTTGAAGGACCTTTTGGGCGATTTTATAACCTTTCACCCCACCTCGACCTCTACGTTGTCGAGGTTCAGGTGCTGTAAGCATAAGTAAGCATTTCAAATCAACATGTACCACTACATTTATTTACTATATGATAGAACAAGAAAAAAGTCAGAATAACATACCAGACTCACAGAATGCGGGGAGTCCGTGAGGAGGCTACGCTCCCCCTGAAGAGCCAGCGTAAGTTGCTACTAGACCAGCCATGAATGCCTATGAATAAATTCATATTAAGAACAATATTTATAAATTCACAAAAGATCATAATATTAAAACTAAATCATGATAAAAACAATAATTACTATTCTTAAGTTCTACTCATCATCGCTGCTACATTGTTGATTGTCGCCATCATCATTTATGTCATCATCGTCTTCAGATTTGACGACTTCCTCCTCACCGTACTCCTCTAAAGTTTCATCGTCCTCGTCATTAATAAAATCATCAACACGGGAGACTTATCTTTCATAATTGCATCAACATCGGAGGTGGCAACATTAGACGATACATCATGTCGATTCAATACAAATGAGTCAAATTCTGGTAGTTCCACTACTAACTCAATATTTGTAGACTCCGTATCCTGGACTATCATCACATCATCAATGTCAGTTTCTGGAATGTCCCAAATATATCGATGTCAAAAGTGTTCTACAACCTTCCAGTTTGGACCATTAAATAAATCGTCTACGTAAAAAACTGTCTCTCCTTGAGATGTAAGTATGAAAGGTTCATTTTCGTACCACGTGTCCTTAACGAAAACACTTATTCTATTTTTATAGTGTTGAATCCTTTTCTTTCTCGGACGAGTGTCAAACAACATACATTTAAAAAGCACAACAAAATTATCGTTCAAATAGGACAGTTCATAAATATCCTCCAAAACAACATAATACGTTAGGTTATCAGGTCCGCGAACACAAACACCACTATTTTAAGTACTTCGATTCATATCCTGATTGCGTATCAGAAACTTAACACTGTTCACGACACAACCAGGATAACTTCGACATGAGAAGCTTAAACCACTTGAAAGTGAAATTATTTAATCATTCGCTTCTGGGCCACTCTGCTGACGAATATTGAAAATCTGTAAGGAGACATGAATTTTGTTTAAAACGAAATTTTTGAATGACTTAACAATGTTAATGCAAATTAATTATAAATGTACCTTATTCTTAAACCATTTTGGAAACTCTTTTGATTGAATTTCATCTAATGGTATGGTTCGGCCACCGACATCAATCTCCCTCCTATGGTCACTGTTTAACAGAGGATGAAAGTAAGAGACACGATTGTCTGCGACACAATCAAGAAACAATTAAGTAACAAAAATGAAAGTAGTACTTACTCAATGAATTACTGAATTTCTGGACAGTTCTGTAGTGCATACCACTCGACTTTCTCTCACAAATGAGTGTCCAAAGTGATGGGGGTCATCTTCCCAATTGGCCGACAGCAAGTTTCAAATATAGAAATCTTTTTAACAATACAATCTTCATCGTCTACCCAATTTCTGGTCAGTCGGTTAAACTGTGTTTCAACTCCAGTTAAATACATTGAACAAAAAGTCAGAGCTTCATTCACAATGTATGCCTCAGCAATCGAACTCAGGACGTGCACGATTCTTGACATATTTCTTTAACAATCCAAGAAAACGTTCAAACGGATACATCCATCTTAAATGAACTGGTCCTCCTCGAATGGCTTCTTCAGGCAAGTGTATAACTAAATGTACCATTATGTCAAAAAAGGCAGGAGGAAAAGTTGTTTCTAACTTGCATAAAATAAGCACAATATCTTGTTGAGCTTTCTCTAAATCACTTTTTCGCAATGTCTTTGAGCATATTAACTCGAAAAGTGACTTAATTATGTTATCACATCAACAATCTCTTTCTTCATGAATGGTCGTATCCCTGTTGGCAATAATTGCTACATTATGATGTGACAGTCATGTGATTTTAGCCCAGTAATCTTATTCTTCCCTTCGATCACGTTTTTCTTTAAATTTGAAGCAAATCCATTAGGAAATCTTACTGATTTTAAAAAATCACAAAACTTTTTACTGTCGTCTGGAGATAGTGTATAAGACGCATGTGGTTTCATCCAACGATCACCGTCTTTGTACAAATGCAACTCCTTGCGCACCCCCATATGTTGCAGATCAATTCTTGCCTTGTCCGTATCCTTACTTTTTCCGTCAATGTCTAGAATTGTGCCCAATAAGCTGTCGCATACATTCTTCTCAATATGCATGACATCTAAGTTATGACGTAACGACAACGACTTCCAACAAGGCAACTCCCAAAATATACTCTTCTTTGTCCATTTAAGCTCGCTTGCATGTCTTTTCCGCTTGTTACCACCATACTTTTCATGTTTACCAGGCAATCTGACTAACATATTTTCTAACTAAGCTAAGATTTGGTGAACAGATTTTTGAGACGGTGGAGGTCGTTTCTCAACCTTACCATCAAAATTTTTATTCTTTCTCATCCCATGTTTAATAGGAAGCCATTGCCGATGTCCAACAAAACAAGTATTACTTGTTATCCTCTTTGAAGGGGTTGCATCGTTGCAAGTTAGGCATGCTAAATAGCCCTGACCACTCTATCCAGATAAACTACTACGAGCAGGAAAATCATTAACTGTCATGAGCAAAACAGCCCGCATCTAAAATGATGTATTCGAAACTACATCAGTACAATTACTCTTTCATTCCACAAATCTTTTAACTCATCCACAAGGGGCCTTAAAAAGACATCCATATCCTTTCCGGGTGCATTTGGGTCAGGAATCAATAATGTCAACATCTTATAAGGATCCTTAGTGCATAACCACATAGGTAAATTGTGGGCCGTTAAAACCACTGGCCACATATTGTATGAGAGGCTCATGTTCCCGAAAGGATTAAAACCATCAGCGACCATCCCCAAGTGAACATTTCTCGGCTCACGTGAAAACTCAAGATACTTTTCATTTACCTCATTCGATTCATTACCATCAACTGGATGACCCATTGAATCCTCATCATTTGAACACCCATACTGGTGCCACATCATATCTTTAGTTGTGTAACGAGAACCGTACAAACGCTTCAACCGATCTCTTAACGAAAAATAACGTAATACTTTCCACGGCACTTGTTTAGCACCCTTTGTCTTTTTTTTTCTTTCAACGGGATGTTTTACATACTGTACATGTTTGTAGATCAGCGTTCTCCTTCCAAAACAAAGCACAATCGTACTTGCAGACATGAATTGTTTCGTAACCCAGTTCAAGTTTACTCATAAGCTTCTTCGACTCATAATGAGAAGAAGGTAACCTCACATCCGGGAATGCATCTTTCAATAGATTTAACAGAGCATCCATACACTCATTAGGCCACTTGTATAACACTTTTAAATGCATCAATTTCACTAAGAAATTTAAAGATGAATACTTAGTGCAGCCCGGATACAATTCCACCTGGAGCTCAGAAAGTAGATCCTTAAATTCAGCGTACTGTGCATCTTCTCATCCACATGCGTCTCATCCAACATTTCATGGTCATCATTAATCCCAGCAACGTCTTGTAAGACTGCAAACATCTCGTCTACTGGTTGATTAACTATTGGGTCGACACCTGAAACCGCTTCTACTTCACCATGGTGAATCCATGTACTATACAATGGATCAAAACCAAATCGATGTATATGCACTCTCACAGTTTCTACTAGATGCATTTCATGGTTTCTACATTTTACACAAGGATAGCTGATATGGCCACTTGAAGTTTCATAATTTTTGGCGACCTCAATAAAAGCAGATAACCCATTCCAATATTGATCCGACAATCGGTTTCTCAAATAAATCTAACTTTTGTCAATTGGCATTTCAACTATACACAACAACAGACATAACAATTTATTAATGTATTTAATTAATTTTAATTTTACTCTTTATTAACACAATTAAATTTTATTAATTAAAGTTTGTTAATGAACTTAATAAAATTCTCGTTTTCTAACTAAATTTTGGCAACATAACGGCTTATTTTTCTTATGATCCAAAAATCTAAACTTGCAGAAAAACAACTTTAAAAGATTTTGGCACACCATAGCTGCAAGATATGCCACACAGAACAAGAATCATAAACATATACTAAATTTCAACAATATAAGAAAATCATAATTCAAATATTATCATCATAATCCCGAATTCATACAACCAAAAACGATAACAATTTTAAACTAAAAGTACAATAAATATAAAAAACTTACAAAGTTCAAACCCACTAAATGGGGGCTGAAAATAGCAGGATTGCATCGGAGGAACCATGCAAACAGCGACGAAGGTGAAAAATCAAACGCCTACATCAAATTGAAACATCGAACATAATTTTTAAACACCAAAATTAACATTTTATTAACATCTAGAGTAACATATAGACACAATATTGATTAATCAATGCAAGTTTAAATTTTCACATTCTAGGAACCATAAAAAATGACTAAACTCGAATAAAATTCCCAAACAAAATCCCCAATATTCAACTCCTAGCGCATCAAAATTCTCGTAACTCAATCCAAACACATACTCGATAAGCAAAATAAGAGCAATAAAATTTTCTCGGACGTGCACGTTTGATTCAATATTTTCCATTTTCTCGGCAACCAAACAAAAATTACAAAAAGAAAAAAAAAGGAGAAACCCCACCTCTTTGAAATCCTGGCGGGGGCGGGGCGGCAGGAGCGGAACGGGGCGGGGGCGGCGGCGGGAAGATGAGGCAGAGAGAGAGAGATTTTACAGGAGAGAGAGAGAAAGCGTCGGGAGAAAATAAAGAAGAAGAAGATAGGGTATATTAGGTCAGGCTTATTTGCGACGACATTGTCGTCGCAAATAAATTTTAAAATGTCGTCGCAAATACATAATAGCTGTCAATTATTTGCGACGACATT
Organism: Morus notabilis; assembly: GCF_000414095.1. NCBI lineage: Eukaryota > Viridiplantae > Streptophyta > Magnoliopsida > Rosales > Moraceae > Morus > Morus notabilis. The sequence continues at coordinate 390,491 of NW_010361068.1, read as the reverse complement.
ATCTCGTCGTAAATAATTTTTGAGTTGTCGCAAATGATCATTTTTTCTGTGTATATTTTGCGTGAAATCTTAAAAAGATTATTTGCGACGACAAAGAGACAATGTCGTCGTAAATAACCTGAAACTATTTGCAATGACAGTTGTCGTCGCAAATATCTTACTATTTGCGACGACTTCTCATGGCAAAAAATGGATTACCTTCGCGCTAAAAATCCACGTCATTGAAATTTGCGCTCCAAAATTATTTGCGACGACATTTAAGTTATTAGCGACGACATTATTACTTTATATAACGGGGATTGATTGCGACGACATGTCGTCACAAATATTGTATTATTTACGACGACATTTGTCATCGTAAATGGCCTTTATTGTTGTAGTGCGTTGGTATTAAGTAATTTGCAACTAATAAAAAGTGAATTTTACTGTAAATTTTATAAGATATTTTTTAATTAGTGTGCGACACAACCAATACTTCCTAACATGATACCTCCTTTTTTTTTTTTGCTTTTTTGTTTTAAATTAATTGTTCCTATGTTTAGTTTCCTCTTGATATATACCAGATTTTCCTCCTCCAAAATGACTCCCTCCCTAGCTGGTCCTTTCCCCCGTGCTCTTACCATGAATTCCCAATAAAACGAAGTGGTGCTAAGTACGGTCGACTAATAAAAACAGATTTTCAGTACGATATTTATAAGTAGCAATTACATTTTATTAGTGATGATGTTTAGTGCTTCTTTAAGCATTTTTCGAAACAGAATTAACACACAAATCGTGGCCAATAGCCAGACCATGTGCGTCTCTGGCTTCTTATCTGCCACACTACACATCTCACTCACACACAAATCGAGCTGATCAGACACCTCCCTGGAGTCTGACTTGTGTCTGTTATGCAAAGAAAACACAAATCAAACCCAAATCTGTTTATTACTTTACCCACCACCCCAAACATTGCTCTACGTAGGCCCCATCCCCAAGGCACTATTACAACAAAAAAAACAAAAAAACAAAAACTTGAACCTAAATCCTCTCCATAAATTCTGCTTACGCAAAAACAGCTAGTTTGTAGAAACCAAAGTAATAACCATCGATTAGCTAAATGCATATACATAATGAATCCTTATAGAACTTCCCATAAAGGGAATGTTTTACTTTGGTTACATTATAAATTAACTCTCTTCCTGTAGGGTAATATGCTAAAATGATTATCTAACAAAGTGAAATTAGTAAAATGATCTTCTTTTATTTTTTATGAAGAAAGACATTCACTCATTTTTTATAAAAAGAAATCATTTTACAAATAAAAATTTTTAAGAACTTATTTTACTAATAAAACTTTTCAAAAGAGTTATTTTTACATAGGCCTCTCTTCTCTCTTCTGTAGCTCTTTCTTAATTTCTCTCTGCAAAGTACATTAAAAGTAAAAAATGATGTTTCATCTTTGAGGTTCCTAGATCATGACCTACCCGTGTCGTGTATTCTGGACGAACAGTCACATTTCCCCCAATTACTATAAGCAGGAGAGATTCCTAAGCTTATATATATAGGCTTTATATAGGGTTGGTAGTGGTGGTTTAATTGTGTTTGTAATAGCTTTATATGTGTATATATATACGTGTGTGTATATATATATATATGCTACACAGTGTATACGTACATATCAATGTTGGTATCTAAAAGTTACAAACAAAAGGACGCGTAGACAGTGCCAATTAATGATAAGCAAGTTTTGTTTGGTTCAGTGTCAATATATATTAAATTGTTTTATGGCTTAAGTATTTTATTCAATTAGATTCCGGGAGTCGTTGAATGTGGCCTGTTTGGAAGGATATAAACAGGATATAAGATGGAGAGAAAGAGCAATGATAAATTTTCTTATAGAATGGTTTTGGAATTTTGGTCTTCTTTTAATGAAATAAATTAGATCATTTAGAGGTAGAGACTGGTGCATGTATTTCATATATTTATAAATCCATTAATACCTATCATAGGTGTGACACCATACCAACTTATGAGGTCGTGACTCGAACCACTCTGACCCTTTGGCTAAACGGCGATGAGTCTTGTCAATCTACCTTCTTAAGTGGGTAGTAAATTAGGAATGTAATATGAGACATATGTTTAAAAAAATATTTTTTAAACGGCCTCAAAAATTCACATTATATTCGACTAAATTTTAATATTAAAAAGTATTTACTATAGTAGTTCACATTTTTTTTTACCTTAAACAAAATCTCCTTAGGAAACTTTTAGGGGGATCGAAGAGGGAAAATGAGCATACAATAGAATTTGGAGACGTTAATAAATAAATGTGAGGTGACAAGGGATGCATGCAATATATGTGTCCCCAGATCGCCCACTATTTAGTTAGTCCTTTTCAGATATTATAGCTGAAGTGACTTTTTAACATCAGTTGTCAGTCTTTATTTATCCCCAGCGAAAGCCAAACAGTAAAAAAATTTTCTCTCTTACTCGAAACATCAATTTCTTGGACCCATTCACTTTGTAAATTTAAATTTTTAATTCAAATTGAGATGTAATATTTTTTTAGAGTTTTTTATTGTAGCAAAAAAAATTAGATATGATATTTTTTAAGAATTTTTTATTATAAAAATTTCGAATTAAAAACTCGAATCGATAAAATGAACGAGACCTTAATCATTCTGAACGGACAATTAATTATAAAAAAAAAATCTGAACTATCAGTTGAATAGTACTTCATGGTACAATCTATACCGTGTAGAAGAAGAGTAAAATTCCGTACAAGTAACTAATGACTTTTTAATCAGAATAACGTTTTCCACCCGGATCATCTGATCGGATTATTATATTAAATCAGAAATATTTTGTATTTTATTTCTTTTTCTTTTTTGCTAGAATATCTTTAATTTCATCTTGAAGCGTCAAAAAGATTGATCACCTCTTCAAATAATTTAATTAAAGAGCTATATATATAAACATGTAACAAGAAATTTGGAAACACACACATATATTAAGCTGAAGAAATGTAATGCATATGAAGATACACACACATATATTGAGGTATAATTAGTGAATGAAGAACTAAGAGGAAAAAAAATAAAATAAAATAAGCTACTTTTTAAATATTTAAAAATAAACTTTGGTATCAGCATACATGATATCTCAAGTTTGTTGTGAGATCAGATGTAGGAGATATTGGAACGTTAAAAAAGAAATCAGAGACACTAGTTATTTCTCTAATTTCTACTTCTAGCTAATTAATTAAGAGACGTACAATAATTTGTGGCAAACTATTTCACTTTTGGAGGTTAACCAAGCCTAAGCTCAAGATCCAAATCATCCATAGAATTACCTGCAGCTTGATCAGTTCTGACTTCATGAATTACCTGATTAGATTGAAGACGACACGGCTTCAACAAAAACGACATCAACTTTGGTTTCTTATAATTGCCTGTCTCATTTTCACGTTGATCCCAAGAGAACCGGCCAGTTGGTGTTGAAGATATTGATGATGAAGAAGAAGAAATTATCGGTCCGATGTTGTTCCGGCCGACAACCGAAATATTCAATCCCACACACAAATCCGTTTCCACAGAGCTATCTTCAAATAATTTCCTTGAATTCTTTTCCAAATCCAACATGACCCCTTTGGTTGAGAAGTGATCATCGTGATGATTTGAAAAATTAGTAGTTGAAACCCTAGAACCATACTTAGGTGAAAGAAATCTTGAAATATTAGTAGTAATAGTACTAGAACTATGATGATCACGGTCATGATTAATATGATCATGATCATCAGAGATTTCGGTACTGTTGGGGATGCTTGTGAGGCAATAATATTGCTTAAGCCTTGCTCTATCTCTCCTGTGGATATTCATGTGACCCCCTAGGGCTTGAGCTGATTTGAACTCTCTCATACAGAAGCTACAAGTGTAAGATCTCGGAGGCCAGACGCAACCCCCCAGAGACCCGGCTCCGGCCACGAGATCTTCCGAAAAAGCCTTTTCTTCCCATGATGATGATGATAATGATGAGCCGTTGATTGAGTTCATCATCATGATCTCTTTCCTTTTCTGCATCCACATCAAGTATTGATGATCATGATCAGCTTCCTCCATTGACAAAAGCCCAGATAAACCTGAGATAATTATGGTAAGAGATATTTGTTTATAAATACAGATTTTTTTATGGCAAGTTATATAGTATTTGGATTTGTAGTGGTAGACATATAAATATATATAGCTATAAGATAGAGAGAAAATTAAGAGATATATATAAAGTTGACAACTACTGCTTTACTTTGAATATATGTGAAAACTAAAGGCGGTAGTTGAGAATCTATCAAAAGAGAAAGAGGCTTATTATTATTATTATAGCTCAAAAGGATGATATATATATATATATTGTCATGACTAGTTTATAAAAGCGTGGGGTTAATTTTCTCTATTTGTCTCCTCCGTTGATATATTGCACTTTGTACTTTTCTAGCTTGTCCCCTACATGAGTACATGACTTTTAGTACTATTGTTTTAGCAATTAGTAAAGAGGGTCCTAGTTTAGCAACTGTCATGCATGCATTTGATTTTTATCCACATGCGTGAAAAAAAAAAAAGGCCAAACGGTCAATGATAGTGACATGAAATTGATCCTCATGAGTGAGAGATGAATCCCCTTTCTAAATTTAAAGGAGAAAATTAAAATCTCTCCAGCCACAGGACATCTCAACTTGGATCGATCCAAAGTCTATATAAGGCAACCCGATTGGGAGTCAGAGGATCCATAGTACCTGCAGCCCCACGGACTTCATATTCATCATTTTTTTAAGCGCGGGGAAGGGATCTCTTTTCTGCAACGGAAAAAAACGGAGCAGATTTGACTCGGCACAACCTAACGATTCATCCAATACCAATGATCTGTGCCTAGAATGCGTTTCTAGATCTCTGCTCTAGAAAGCTATACAGGCAACAACAAAGGCGGTTTGACCCTTTCATTACTTCTTTCACGACGAGGGAACCGTTTTTAATAATCCATTTTGGTTCACACTACAAAAAAAAAAAAAAAAATCCTTTTTGCAAGGACTAAAATGGCGAGGACACATAGTCCTCGCCGTTAGCCATGCATTCAACGAGGATAGGACCTTGTCCTCACAGAAAAGGGGTCAAGGGTTCTGTGAAGACTATGTCCTCGTAGAACCCTAACAATTTCACGGCCCCTGCACGGAATAGTTTCGTGCAGGGTTGATTACTCTTCTGCGAGGACATTGTCCTCGCAGAAGAGTGTTTAGGTCAGGAATCTCTGCCACTCTTGACCGCTTCAGTCTGTCAAAGTCACACCAGGGAGGGTGCGACCGTTATTCAGCGAGGACAAACGTCCTCGCCGAATCCCGTGAAAAAAGGCCAGGCCCTTGTCCCGCCTTATCTTAAGTTTGCAGTAGTGAAACGATATCGTTTCACTGCTGTAACGCCTTCTGCGAGGACACTTGTCCTCGCGGAATGCCCTAATATGTTCAAAGCAGAACATATTTGCTCAGACTTTCTCCTTCTTCGTTCATCTTTCTTTCTCTGCTATATCAGAGAAAATTCACTTCGACAATATCCGAAAATCTTTGCGAGAGGCCCTAATATGTTCAAAACAGAACATCTTTCTTCCTTCTCTCTCATTTCTTCAACTCTCTCCTCTCTCCCTTCGTTTGCTCTATATCCGACCATAAAAAGGAGGTTTTTTTTTTTTTTTTTTTTTTTTTTTTTTTTTTTTTTTTTTTTTTTTTTTTTTTTTGTATTGTGTTCATTTTCAAACCTTGTAATCTCCTTTTATTCTCTATTTTTTTGAAGTTCAAATTCTCTATTGCTCTCACAGTACCTCTCAAGGTAAGTTTAGACAATTTATTGAGTTATATTTTGTGTTTTTATATGCATTTTGTTCATTTTTATTGTTCTAAATTGCGTAGTTGGATATTGGTTTTTTAGGTGGTAAAGAGGAAATCCGAATTTCTCCTCATTTTTAGGTATGATTTAAATTTTGTTTATGTTATTATTTATATTTTATTATTTAGTGTAAGATATTGTTTGTGTAATTTAGTATTGATTTGTGGATAACCATTGATATTATATTTTGAAGAAATTTCCTATTGTGTTTTGATTTTAGGTATTTAGATTATGAGAATTAAGGGGAAATGCTGCCGAGATTTATGCGTAAACGAAACGATAATATTGTTAAATGGGAGAATGGGTCACTCCACTTGCTAAGGACAAATATGTAACTATATTTTTCACTCTCAATTTCAAGTTTTCAATTGACTTTAATATTATTAAATGTCTTCATTACTTATTAAAATTTTTAGGAGGAGATGATTCACATTAAGTCTACCCAATCTGCTTCATATGCCTCATCATCTGGTTCAACTGATCGGATATTACATCTGGGAAGACTGAATCAGAGATTGTCACTGAGGTAATGCGGACGAAACGAAGGTTCTTAAAAGGCGCCGGACTTCAACTCAATTCAACTTCTGCTAGCTCTCGGCGTCAACATCCACAACCATCTGTGCCAACTCAGGAGTTTAATAATTATGTCAGACAGCCGCAGGCCTTTATGGAGCAGATGTCCAAGATGTTTATCTCCCTCAAGCAGCACATTCCTAACCTCCTCCAAGTACCAAATGATGAATATGACGCCACAACTAACCTAGGATTGAACTTTAGTATTTTCTATCATCAGATTATATATATTAAATTTCCAACTATTAGTTATGTATAACAATATTAACGCTAGTTGTGTGACAAACAATATTAATGTTTATGTTAATATTTAATAATGATATTTTAATTAATTTTAATTTGAGACAAAAAATTTTTAATTTATATTATTTTTAAAATGAATCAAAAAAAATTATTTATCAAATATAATTTTTAAATTTTTTTTAAAAATAATTTTAATATTAAAATAACACAATCTACGAGGACAATGTCCTCACAGAAAACCTGCCCGTCCCCATTTTTGCCACGTCATCAGATTTCTAGTGTCATTGGAAAAGCATCAATTATTCCGCGAGGACCAGCTTTTATCCTCGCAGAAAGTCTTCTGCGAGGAGGATACGGCGAGGATTTGTGTCCTCACAGATTCTCCTCGCATAAAGTTTTTTGCAAGGACAAAGCTCATCCTCGCAGAAAGCCTTTATTGTTGTAGTGTCTATATATAGTTTTTCAAAGCCTACGCTAATATTTCATCTCTAACAAAACGACTATATGTCATTAAAATTGGAGAGGAAATTAAGAATGGTCAATATATATAAAATTTCTTAATTGATTATACAATAACCATATCAGAAACACAATAATATTATATAGAAGTGATTTTGAGGGGAGATAAAAATACCAATATCTATGGACTACATTACATAGAGTTCCAGCCATGGACAAGGCAATTATCACTTGTGAATGTTTGACATCCTGTCTTCAGTGTCTGCCTAGCAGCTCAGAATTATAATATAAGGATGTAGCTAGGTGGCGTTTCGTGAATATTGTTTCGATTAGTTGTGAAGAAGGTTTCAAATATATATTGCAAATAATTTTTTGTAATTAATCTTTCTTTTCATTGCCTGTTAATTATTGGAAGTATATGTTTGTCTGGGTGACTCAATGATCTCAACTTTAGACCACAATTCACACACACAATGACACAAATCATTTGTATATAACGTCCTCAGAATCTTTTAATCAGATTTAATTTCCTCCTCATATGTAAGTATAAATATATATCTGTATATACATGTGTATGTGTATGTGTGTGTATATATATCAAGTCCAATGTGAGGCACTCACAGTTACATGAATCTTCCTCCTTATATTTAAGTATAAAGATATACCTATATATATATATATATATTTATTTATATCAAGATCCAGAAATAATTCACATTGTTCAACAACTGTAATTGATATGCGAACGAACTGCTGTTGACTAGTTTCTAACTTGATTCACACAGATATTGAACATTTTTAATTATCCATAGAGTTCTCTCTTTTTTTTTTTTTTTTTTTTTTTTGGGGAATCATAGAGTCCCTACTTCAATTCCTTTTTTTTTTTAGAGTTCTTTAAATTAATAGTATCAATTGAAATCTAATTATGTTTTGACCATCTTTCATGAAAATTAGATATTAACTATGGTTTAATATCTGACAGGTTGTCTAACAATTAATTAATTACGCAAGCGATAATAAATAACATACAATATTTTATGAATCTTCGTTATGTATATAATGTAGTATACAACCTTATTTAGTCTACATTATCTTTTCAAAAAAAAAAATATTTAACTACAAAAAAAAAAGATCAACTTTCAAGAACTTTAATAATATTAGTCCTATGTAGTAGTGTATGTATATGTACATAGCAATAATTAAGCTTTTAAAATCATGTCGTTTTACCGATTCAGATTATGGGAGTTTAGTTCACAATCTACAATTAATATTGTACATCAATTTATATAATTTGATTGTTTGTAACTTGGAACAGTATTAATTCAACTAATGCAGCCGACTAAGAACCGACGGTCAGGCCACCCATGATTAACGTATTGAGTGGAGCAATATCACAGCAGAAACAAAAAGGATTTATAATATAAGACAAAATTAAATCAAGGGTTTTCTTCGTACGGCCAAAATTATTAGGCGCATCTGAAGAAAACAAGCCAGTACTCTAGTAATTATTTAATCTTGGGGGCTGAGATAGGTTCGATTTTGAAAAATGAATTGACTTGGTTTGGTTCTTTCTTCATGTGTACAGTTTATAATTACAACATACAATATGTAAATTGTAACTACCGTTTCGTTGATGTTCCTTTTTATGCAAACGATATAAAAGTTCAAATCAAACCATAGTATCATTTTTTTTTTTTTTGTATGTACTTTTAAAAAAAGTTTAGTACGTGCAACAAATTAACGTACGTCAAAACAGCAAAGTGGGAAAAAAAAAAAACGATCAAGAATATACAAAATGGAAAAATATTTAATTGGCTTCAAGAGCCAATAAGCAACTAAGACCCTAAAGAAAATACACTGTAAAATTGTGAATTAAAAGCTTGAATTGACCCGGGCATATGGACCTGACCTTCACTAGAGTATATAGTTCATATATATTTCTCTAATTAAGAGTTACTGATAAATAATTTTCTTAGGAGATACAATAATTTTTTCTAGGGCAGGAAAAAAAAATATATCCTATATTGTCATATCCTATATAATTTTCTTAGGAGAATCACTTTGTGGTGGCGCAAGAAAAATACCCTAGTATAATTAATAGGATCCATGCAGGTTTGAACAGTCATATTTGTCCCGTTTAGTTTGTTGGTTTGAATTTTGTTAATTTGAACTTTTTTGTTTGAATAGAAAATTTCAAACTGTATAGTTTAAATTGTAGTTTGAAATAACGTTTGGATGCCCAGTTAAAATTTTATTATGAACAAGGAATAAAATTTGAATTTGTGTTTGGTAGATGAGAAAAGCAGAGAGAGTGGGTACCTTTTTACTGTTTAAAAATGGTTTGAACGTTTGAATTTAAGGGGAATTTCAACTCTAAATTTAACAGTTTAACTCAGTTCGAACAGGAAATATAATTCGGACTGCGTGCTTACCAAATACGAGTTTAAACTGTGCCCACCGTTCAAACTAAATTGAATTGAGCTAAACCAGTAAAATAAATGAAGACTTATTTTATTTACTTTATTGTACTTTTCTTAATAGGTATGCTTCTAATACGATTAGATTCTTCAGAACAGTGACTTACATGGTTTTTTTATTATTATTCACTATCACATAACTCCTTATTTTCTTAAATTTGTGCTGTCCAGATAAAAATTTTGCCAATATACAAGTGACCTCAGCTAATTCATTTTGCTCCTTATCATGTTAGAGGATTCCTTTTCGTTGGTTTGTAGTCATGTTGAACTGCAGATTATTTCAACTTCAACCATATATCTAGTATTTTTTTTTTCCTTCTATATTTTTATTCGTAAAGACTTAATGTATGCATAATGCCAGTAGCTTTAGTAATTAACAATTAAGAGGATTGGCCGTGAGTGGATTATACTTTTAATTATCCAAATCATATTCATTGACTATAACCAATGCTAGCTTATATAGAAGCCTTGTTTTAAACACAAAGGTTTGTCTTCTACTGTGAAGATTATTCTACCTAAAAATTATGTCTTCATTCTCAACTTGTACATGGAACAAGATAATCACAATGAGAACACTAAATGCCCTTTCAAAGCTTATGACTTAATTACAAGAAAACAAAGAAATAACTCTAAACTATAACTTTTTTTAAGGGATAATCATCGATTCGTAATAAGAAATATTGACAAAATAATGAAACGAAATATTGACAAAATAATGAATTTTTTATGCCAGTTTGAGAGTTTTAAAAGAATACGCGTATGTTGATTTTTTCCATGACATGACACTCGGTGACTTGAAGGAAAACGTTAGTTAGTTTAGTTATCATTTATATTATTAATTTTAAGGGAATGCTATGTGCGTAATTCATTTAAAATTATAGTTATACAAATTGTTTTAATTTATTTTGTTGTGTTAGTACAAAACGCGCTAAAATGCGTTAGCGTACAATGACCTGAAGCTTATTTGATCTGACCTAAAAAGTTTGTGAGTGCGATATGTGTGGTAAAGATTTAATTATGAAAATTTAACTTATTTTGTTGTATTTTAAATTAGATGTATTTTGTTTTGTTTGCTATGTTATATACTTAATTCAGTGTGATTTTATTTTACTTTAGCGTATATTTATATAATTTTATTTTTTATTCAAATTATTTATAGTATTTTTATCTAAGTAGCAACAATATCTGTGCAAAACGATATTAAAATGGACAAAATTAAAAAAACTAATCAATTCAAAATAAATAAATATAATAAATAATAATAAAAATAAATTTTTATATTTTTTGGGCCGTCTAATCATAAGGACGAACGGCCAAGAATGGCGCGTGCATCCCACACGCAGGTAGAGGTGTGTCCAGTAGAGGAAAGGAGACATACCGTGTCAAAAAAGAATAAATAATAAGGAAAAAAAAAAGAACGAGAAACGAAGGATGATAAAAAATGAAAAGAGAGAGAGAAAAGAGGATTTTAAAAAAAAATAGATAAAGATGTGAATGAAAAGAATTTATTTTTATAGGAAAATAGTGAGAATATATTTATGAGGGTCACAATTGGAGAAAGAAAAAAAAAAAAAAAAAAAAAAAAAAAAAAAAAAAGAAGGAAGAATGTGCAATAAGACAAGAGTGAGGGAAAGATAAAACCTCATTACTAACAAAGTAACAACGTAGCTAACTTATTCTATATGAATAACGGGGTTTTATCTCTATAAGATGAATATGAGTATTCTTAAAGTAATGATTAATCTGAAAGTCAATTGTTAAAAAATAGAGATTTTTAATCAAAGAGAGAAAAAGAAAAAACTCCAAAGGAGAAGACATGGACAAAGACAAAAGCAAAAACAAAAGTTAAAAAAAAAAAAAAAAAAAAACGACGAAATGTTTCGTTGGGGAAGCTAAGGGAGAAACTCATTCTCCCTCGGTAGTGATTGATTGATAATACAATTAAAGACAATAGATCAAACATATATGTCTAGCTATAGATATGATAAACATATCATATATATATATATATATATATATTAGGACCCGAGCATGCAAAACAAAAAACAATTGGAAATAATGTTCTTTCCTTTTTTTTTTTTTTTTTTTTTGAGGTTTCAATGTAACAAATTATCGTGATTACTGATCTTCGTTTTCTTTATCTCTCTCCTGAAAACGAAAAGCTATATGCTTTGAACGATACGTAATTTGTGAATAAGAAAATCACAACCTTGAAAACATATTTTATGTATGTAGTTTATGATTATTTTGCAAACGGCTTTTGTTATACATACCAAACCATTATATGTCAACTTCTTGAGCTGATCTTTACCAGGAAAAAAATAAAACAAAAAAGAAAATCTCTTTAACTGATGTAATTTTACTGATTGAGTCTCTTTCCTTGAAAAATACATAAATATTATTTAATAATAAACAAAAATTAGAAAAATAATATAATATTACGTATGTGTACCAAAACTGCAATAGTCTTATTGTTGTGCCAAACGTCAAATTAAACGAATTCAAAACAAAATATGAATAATAGAAAAATTTAAAAAATAAAAGGATTTAACGTGGTTTGACTTTTGATTTACGTCCACGAATAGAAACGGCGAAGAAATTTCACTATAATCAAAGGAGATTACAAAAGCTTATCAAATATCTCTCACCACCCAAATTTTGAATACACCCAAAATCTCTCAACCCAAAAACAAGAATATCAAATACCAAAGAATTAAATTCTCTGATCAAATCTCACTTAAAAGAAATAAAATAGAGAAAACTGTGTATCAATAAGGATAACCAAACATGCAGCTACTATCCTCATGCGTGACTTTATCACTCTTGCGGCTGCCACAATCCATATACGCGCGCGTATGTGTGTGTATATATATATATATATATATATATATATATATATATACATACTTTTTAAAAAACCTTAGTCGGCAAGCTCATAATGAGAGACATAGGCCTTGGGCCCAATAACAAAAATAAAGCTTCATGGGCTTAATTAAAGCCATGAACCTAACAATCTCCGCTTGACAAAAATTAAGCCAAGCCTAAAATAATGAAACTCCTTCGCCATCTCTTCCATAACCCTGCAGGGCTAATTCCAATTTGCAACACTAAATAAGTCCAAGCGATGCCTAAACTTCTAAACGGCAACCAACTTGATAACCAAATTTGTCACAACTAATGCAATACAAACCACATTGTCAAGCTCCACCTGCTCACGAACACTGGGATCTTTATCTGTAATTACTAACTCCATGTCTTCAAATAGAATGGCAAAATCATCAACTCTGTGAATTACTTAACTTGGTGACTTTGGCTCAACAAACCACAACCAATAGTCGTTCACCCCAAACTTAAACCCTAGGAATGTTTTTGTCATTTGCTCAAGCTTACCATTATTCACATGAGCACAAACAGAACAAGTAAATCTCAAAACAAAATCAACAGAGCAACCAAACCAAACCTCAAACGGAGTCTTCAATCCAAATGCAGTTGATGGAGATCTAACTGAATAGCAGGGTGGAAAATGAAAAATAGAAAGCAAACAGCAAGCTTTCCCTAAGAGAGCTGAATTAATACTATCTGCGACTAACAACTGTTGTGGTAAATCCCAAATAGTGCAGTGTCTCACTATCTTCTTCCCGCATAACCATAACTCTCACCAAATTGCACATCATCATAGTCATCAACAAACGTCAAAACTGACATCCCAACATCACATATGACCCGAATGCAAATGCCATGAACGAGTGATCCTAAAATCTGAATCTAAGCAAGATGAGACTGCAGTAGCACCAACAACTGTATTACCCTGCAAAAAATAGAGGCCATTATGCAACTCTCCCTTAATCACCACTGAAGCTCCCTTACTAACTCTCAGAACTCTACCTGCAGTAAAATACCTATAACCTTGTGAGTCGAGAGTCCCCAAAGAAACAAGACTTTTCTTCAAATCTGGCACATGTCTAACATCAGTCAAAGTCGTAACTCTGCCATCAAACATCTTAATTTTGATTGTTCCAACACCAGCAACTCTACAGGACATATTATTCCCCATAAAGACAACACCGGCCACATCAATAGACTAGTAGTCAATAAACCAATCTCTATTAGGGCACATATGTTGAGAACATCCAGAATCAAGAATCCAAGAAGTGCCTACGCAATCACCAGACAAAGATAACACATAATCGTCATCTTCAAAATACTCAACAATACTAGTTGATGCTTCTTCACCAGTTTCCTTATTTCCTTTGAGCTTTAGGCAATCAACTTTCCAATGCCTTGGTTGGCGACAATAGTTGCAGTTGCCTTTTCTATTTTTAGACTTTCCTCTATTTTTGTTTTTGCCTTTTTCAATTCCTCTGCCTCTAACAATCAATGCACTTGATTGATTTTCATCTCAATTTTCAGACACCTTTTTCTTCAGTTCTTTGAAATTCAAAGACGCCTTAACATCTTCCAAGGAAATAGTGTCTCTACCATATAACATAGTATCAACAAATTGCTCATACGAACGAGGTAAAGAACACAACAAAATTAACACTTGATCCTCATCATCAATTTTCACATCAATATTCTTCAAATACAGAATAATTATATTAAATTCATCAAGATGACTTTGAATAGATGTACCTTCTGACAAGCGAAGAGTGTACAAACGCTGTTTCAGATAGAGCTGATTGGTGAGAGACTTAGTCATATACAGACTTTCAAGCTTAAGCCACAACCCAGCAGCAGTAGTCTCGTCAATAACCTCACGCAACACCTCGTCTTCCAACGACAGTTGAATAGCACTGTGTGCCCTTTCTAAGCGGTCTTCTTTCGCATCATCTGACAACGTTGCCGGTAAAGCCTCCTTGCCGTTTAGCGCCTTAACCCTTGCTGAATTAATAGGGCTCGCATCTTGACACGCCAAAGACTGAAATCATTCTTCCCGTCGAATTTTGCAATTTCATACTTTGTCATCATTGTGGAGGTCATAAATCCCAAAATAATTTGACAAATAAACCAAAGCTTGGATACCAGTTGTTATGCCAAACGTCAAATTAAATGGATTCAAAACAAAAATGAATAACAGAAAAATCTAAAAGGCAAAAGGATTTAACAGGGTTCGACTTTTGGCCTACGTTCATGAACAGAAATGGTGAAGAAATTCCACTATAACTAAAGGAGATTATAAAAACTTGTCAAATATCTCTCACCACCCAAATCTCGAATACACCTAAAATCTCTCAACCTAAAAGTAAGAATATCAAATACCAAAGAATTAAATTCTCTGATCAAATCTCACTTAAAAGAAATAAAAGAGAGAAAACTGTGTATCAATAAGGATAACCTTAGTCGGCAAGCTCTTAATGAGAAACATAGGCCTTGGGCCCAATAACAAAAATAAAACTTCATGGGCTTAATTAAAGCCACGAACCTAACAGTTATCATATCAGTGGTTCGCGCAATTTGTTTATCAGAAATAGTAAAAAATAGGCCAATATGAAAAGCTTAAGGAAGTATATAGGTCAACTTTTAGTTATAGAAATTAATAGGTCATAACTTGTCAAGTTATGGTTCATAACCAGATAAGTGATGGACAAACTTATCAAGCTATGGTTCATAGCTAGACAAGTTATGGACACAAACTGTGATTTATGGACAATAACTTGTCAAGTTATGGTTCATAAC
Source organism: Morus notabilis (assembly GCF_000414095.1). Classification (NCBI taxonomy): domain Eukaryota; kingdom Viridiplantae; phylum Streptophyta; class Magnoliopsida; order Rosales; family Moraceae; genus Morus; species Morus notabilis. Next base: position 375,157 of record NW_010361068.1, on the reverse strand, counting down.
CAGACAAGTTATGGACGAAAACAGTAATTTGGCCTATTTATTAACTTATGTAAACTATTGGCCTATTAATTTTAATTCATCTTAAGTCTTGGCCTATTTCCCTCTTTCTCCCTTTGTTTATTTAAAAAAAAATATGAATTCATGTATGACTAGTAAATCATCACATTAATATTATACATACTACTAAACGAGGCACCCGGGTTACTATTCTTAGAATAGTGCCTGGTCCTTCTTATCCCTCTTCTTTGATAAAATTCTGACTGTGTCCTAAATTTGTTATGATTGTGCGATTTTATCCTCGGTCTTGATTTGTTTCAGTTGATGTTGTCTTGGGTTTTTGGTAAATTTCTGCAGAGAAAGACAGTTCTGCATGGAAAAGACAGAAATAGAGAGAGGGAGTGTAAAGTGGTAAGCTGTCTAGAAAAAGAAAGAGATGGAGTGGTGGGACCCGGTCCTATTTGTGTTTACCATTTTGGAAAATGTCGTTTGTGTCCTCTACAATTTGTGTTTATTATTTTGTCCTCAATTTTATTTTGCTCCTGTATTTTTCTGCTGGGCATTTTCGTCATTTGGTGCAGTGGTCTTTGTTTAGCATTCTTGAGAAGCTTTTTGCTTCTTTTGTTCCTGCTTTTACGCCTCCATCTTTTATATTTTGATGTCTCTTTCACTAAGTCTCTTCTTCTTCATTTCTTCTCCACAAGCCCTCTTCATTTTCTTTATGTTTTTTTTTCTGGTTTATTGTGTTTTGGTTCTAAGTTTTTTCCCCATTTTATGTTTCTGGGTTTGGTTGCGCTTTTCGTGGGGTTCATTTCAGATTTTTTGTTTTTGTTTTTTATGTCATAAATGGGTTGAGGTTTTCATGGGGTTCATTTAGGCTTTTTTTGGGTTTCTTATGTGATAAATGGGTTGAGGTTATGGGTTAGCTTTTGAAGTTCTTACATTTTTTTCTCTTTGAAAATTTTTGTTGTCTCTCCATTTTTTGTCGTCAGGATATTTTTAGCTTTTTAGGGTTTTTTTGTTTGAGATTTTTTGGGGCTTTGTTTTTTATGAAGTTCTTACATTTTCTTCTCTTTAAAAATTTTTGTTGTTTCAGTTCTAGACTTCTTCATTCCTTCTTTTTTTCTTCCTTTTCATAAGGCTTCTAGGATTCATTTTTTATATGTATTTTGTTTTACAGTTTTGTTTTCCGTTTCTCTTTCCTTAGTTTTGGCTTTGTTTTTTTTTTTTTCCTGTTTTCTGCATTTTTTCCCTTCTTTCTTTCTTTCTTTTCGTAAGGCTTCTGGGAATCATTTTTTATGTTTGTTTTGTTTTGTAGTTTTGTTTTTTGTTTTTCTTTCTTTAGATATGGCTTCGTTGTTTTTCCTATTTTTTGATTCGGTTTTTTTTCGCCCATTTTTCCAGATCTGTTAGTGTTTTTGTAGAGTTGGCTTCGTTTTTTCTTTGTCTTTTTTATTTGGTTTTTTTCCCATTTTTTCAGATCTGTACGTGTTTTTGCTTCATTTTGTTCCCTTTTTTTTAATTTTTTTTTTTAATTTTTCTAGATCTGTTAGTATTTTTGTAGATTTGGCTTCATTTTTTTTCAGTTTTTTTATTTCCCTTTTTTCATATTTGTTAGTGTTTTTATTTCCAAATATGTTATTTGTTAGTGTTATTTGTTAGTTTTTTTCTCTGTTTTTTTATTCGGTTTTTTTCTCTCTTTTTTCCTTTTTTTCTTTATTTCAGTTATTTTTTCATTAAGTCTTCAAAACAATCTTTTTTTCTTTTCTCTATTTTGGTTATTTTTTATTCGTTTGTTGGTTATTACGGTGTCTAACACCTGTTTTTACTAATTATTATATGTTTTCATATTTGTTTGCAGGTTATATTAGTCGGGAATATATGGACATTTGTTTTTAGTGCAGGGTAATGCTTTCTAACGATTTTTTTTTCACTGTCTGCAGGTTGTTTGTTCTATTCCACGGTAGTTATCATGCAGCGTAATACCTATTTTTAACAAATTATTACATTTTGTTTGCAGCGTAATAGCAGTGATATTAAGTTTTGTTTCCAGTATTTACCACCGTCACATACTCGAAAGTTTATTTTTTTCCTATAAATATATTATTTTCTCTTTCATGCTTACTGTCTTCTGCTTTGTTTCTGTTTTCGTTGTCATACACTTACCGTCTATCTTCTCTGTTTTCTTTCTTTTCTTCAATTTTCAATAGTGAGTTTTTTTCCTTTTTCTGTTATCTCTGTTTTGGAGTTTTTTTACTTCTCCTGCATCAACTCTATCCACTTTCGTTATCGCTCTAAGGTACTCCTTTCTTACTTTTTCCAAGTTATTTCTAACTGCTCTTAAAATTGTGTGTATTATATTACTATGATTTGTTAACTGCATATATTAAGTTGTTAATATATGTGCTCACTGTTTTATGTTATTATGATTATGTTTGTATTAATTCTATTTATTATATTAATCTGTCAACACTATGTTCTTTATCTAATGTTATTTCTCATTTGGTAATGATGTAGTATTTTTCTTTTATTGTTACCATGTATTAAATAACTGTTTATAGTGATTTCGCAAGCCTTGACGTTGCCCGAATTATTTAACATTTATATTCTTTTATTTATTCAGTTTTGTCAACAGTATATTATTCTTATTATCATTTTCTACTCTGAAATGATTTGCTCTTTATCTGATTTTACTGAAGGGTTTTCGTTCTATTTTTTTACTGTTGCCTTTGTTGTTGGTTCGCTAGTTGAACTCATTTTTATGTTTATGAAGTTGTTGAGATTTTATTTACTTACTTTTTTATCACTGAAATATTTCTTCTTTTTCTATCCTCTTTATTTTGTTATCAATTATTTCAGTTAATCTTCTGGGATTGACTTACTTTGTTCTCAAATATTTAAGTTACTTTTTAGCAATTGGTTTTGATCTAAACCATTTTTCTCTTTTACTATTATATTTATGTTTCGTTCTTTTTTTTTTATTTCTTCTTTCTTTCTTATTCTTCATAAATCTTTTTAATAATTCAGTTGGTACTGAAGGGCATTGTTAAATCTTACTTCAGTTATTTCTAATGCGTGATGTTAGCAATTAAAGGTAAATACCTGAACCAAATTGTTTATATTTGTCTATTTAATTTCCTTATCTATTTTTTTTACTATTATTCATGCAATCTACTATTTTACATAAGTTTTTTGATATTTTATCCTTCTTATTTTTTTTCCATTCTATGTTCCCCTTAATTTGTTACTACTACAATATTTGTTGCTTTCCTGTTGTCGTTGTTAATGTTAAAAAGAAACTCTTAAGTTTTGATTTTTAGTTTTTTAACATTTTCTTCAATATTTTCACATTTTTTTCCTCCTCAAATGTTGCAGTCACTCTTCAGGAAAAGGTTGTTTCTGAGAATTTCCTTTCTTCTAAGGTATTTCTTTCTTACTTCTTCCACATTATTTCTAACTGTTCTTAAAATTTTATGTATTATATTACTATGATTTGTTAAGTGTCTGCATTGAGTTGTTAATATATGTGGTCACTGTTTTATGTAATTATAATTATATTTGTAATAAGTTTGTTAATATTATTTGTAAAATATTGTTTAGTGTTTATATTACATAACTTATTGTTATTTGAGTAAAAATTAGATTTCTATTCTATTTTTTATATTAATCTGTGAATATCATGTTCTTTATCTAATGTGATTTCTCATTTGGTAATGATGTAGTATTTTCCTTTTATTGTTACCATGTATTAAATAACTGTTTATAGTGTTATTTAGCAAGCTTTGACGTTGTCCGAATTATTTAAGATTTATGTTGTTTTAGTTATCCTATTTTGTCAACAGTATGTTGCTCTTACTGTCGTTTTCTACTTTAAAATGGTTTCTCCTTTATCTAATTTTATTGAAGAGTTTTCGTTCTACTCTTTTACTCATACATCTGTTATTGATTCATCAATTTAACTCATTTTTATGTTTATGAAGTTTTTAAGATTTTATTTACTTCCTTTTTTACTACTGAAATATTTTTTTTTCCTATTGTTTTTGTTTTATTCTCAAAAATTTCAGTTAGTCTTCTGCGATTAATTTGTTTTGTTCTTAAATATTTAAGTGACTTTTTTGGGATTGGTTTTAGTGACGGTTATAAATGCCCTCTTATGTTTTTAATATTTCTCTGTACTATTTATGTTGTCTAATCTTTTTTTCTGTCTTTAGTACAAATCCTCTAATAATTTTGTTGGTATATGTTGTTAGCAGTAAAACATAAATATCTATCCCTTTTACTATTCTATTTTTGTTTTGTTCTTTTCTTCTTCATTTCTTTTTTTCTGCTTATTTTTCATAAATCTTTTTAATAATTTAGTTGGTACTAAAGGGTATTGTTAAATCCAATTTCAATTATTTCTAATATGTGATGTTAGTAATTAAAGGCAAATATCTTAACCAAATTTTTTATATTTTGTAAATTTGTATAACAGATGTTTAATGTTTGACTGTACGTTGGTTATTGGTTCCGTTTTACGGTAATTTTCATGCTACATAACACTTGTTGTTAACTAATTATTACGTTGATTCAGGTTTCCTTGCAAGATTATGTATCGGAGCTTCTTTAGATATTGGTTCTCTGTATATATATTAGTTTTCATTTCTTCTTTATCGTTTTTAACTTTTCCTCTACTTCCGTTTTACCTTTTCTTTCTTTTGTTCAGTTTTTAATACTTCGATGTTCTATTTGGTAGTTGTTTTCAATTATTTAGTTTAATTTTATCATTCGTGCAATAGCACGCATACCTTACTAGTTTTATACTATTTTGAGTCCTGACAGTATGCCGAATTGTTTCTTGCTGGGCTGGACCTGTAGCTAGACGAAACTAATCTTCTGTATGACAAAAGCCCAGTGAAATACTGGGCCATATTACTCCAAGAAAAGATTAAAAATGACAAAGTTACGAATCTACTAGTTGAAGTCTTATACTATGCACATGCCCATAGAGTAATTCGTACGTTAAATTTTAATTACTGTATTATTATTAAAAGTGAATAGCATCTTAATATAAAATCTAAAAAAATGGTAAAAAGGAATGAAAATGAAAAAAAAAAAGTGTTAGGGCAAGAAGCCAAAACAAATTGGTAAAAAAAGTACTAAAATAAGAAATTAATAAGTTTAATTTATATCAAAAGGGACCAAAACGAAAAAAACAACAGTTTCGGGGGGTAAGAATAAAAAAGAGGTCAAAAAGGAATAACAAGAAAAGAAAATAAGTTTTTAGGTTAAAGTAACCAAAATGAAAAATTTCTTGGACAGAAAACAAAAAGAGGGTCAAAAAAGGACTAAAATGAAGAAATAAATAAGTTTTAAGACAAAATATAAAGTTTCACGGCAAAAATTAAAAAAAAATGTCAAAATACTAAAATGAAGAAAAAAAATAAGTTTTAAGGAAGAAGAAACTAAAACGAAAAAAATAAAAATAAATTTTAGGACTAAACTAAAAAAGGTAAATAAAAAGGACTAAAATGAAGAATTGGATAGGTTTTAGGGCAAAAGAAACCAATATGAAAAAAAAAATAATGTTTCTGTGCACAAAAAAATAAGATGGGTAAAAAAAGGACCAACATGAAGAAATAAATAAGTTTTACAGTAAAAGTAACCAAAACGAAAGAAAAATAAAATTTAAGGACAAAAAAAAAGGTCAAAATGACTAAAATGAAAAAATAAATAAGATTTAGGACAACATCAAAAAGAAATATCTAAGTAGGATAACATATGTTTAAAAAAATAAAAAAATAAAAACCCCTAAGTAAATGAAAGAAAAAAAAAGTTAAAAAGAAAGGCAAGAACGAAAAATATAAAATTCTAGAGAAAAAAAAAAGAAAAAAAAAAGATGGAAAGAAAAAAAAATCAAAAGTAAAATTAAAACGTGCATTTCAACCAAAACATCATATTTGATGTTGTTCCTAGTAAGGCTACCTAGAGGGGGGTGAATTGGGTTTTAAATATTTTTCGAGAATTTATACAATTATTCAAAGATTAAAAATAAATATAAACAATTAATTCAACATAGTACTTTTATCAAACATTTGGTGTGTAGAGAATTATGTAAGTTAATGTAATAGCACAAACACTTGATATGCACAAGATGAATCAATCTAATATCATATAACAAGTTCAATAAGCTTATCACCAAGAGTTAAATTAATCAATGTCAACTATCAAATTAAAGTGCAGAAATTAGAGAGATAGGGTTAAGAGAGCTGCAAACGAGATTTAGAGTGGTTCGACAAATAAATTTGCCTACATCCACTGTCGCCGAGATATGCCGCCTCTCAACCTCTTCCACTATACGATGGACTTTCCGGCACGATCACTCCTCTTACAAGATGGCGGATGATTCTATCGAGGCTTCGCCTAACCTCTTACACAATGTCGATTTTCTACGGAGATTAACCAACCAAGAAACCCAATACGAAATAAGGATTATTAATAGTTAAGCACTCAATTATATACTCCTAACAATGGTTTTACACAATTAAAATGACTAGAAGATGATGAAATCACACTATCAAAAGAGAATTCAAGGTAGGCTTAAGTAAGTGTGAGAGAATGAAGTAAGGATTTAGATAAGATGATGATTATGTTGGCAATTTAGAGAAACCTTTTTGGATTTTAAGAAATTTGGGAGCTCTGAATAAATTCTCTATCTCAAAGAAAATTCGCATAAGAGAAAAATGATTTTTCTCTATTTAAGCTCACTATCCAATGGTTTTATTTTTGCCCGTTACCCAGTACCAGTCGACCGGAGCGGTTGACCAGTTGAGACATATTTTAAATTCTCGTTGTTCAACGATCTTATAGAATATCCGTTGAGCAAAACCGGTCGACCGGAGCGATTGACCAGTTGAGACAACACCGGTCGATTGGTGGATTTTGCCTTCTCTGTCATCGGACGATATAGGTCGACCGGTTGACACTACTTTGCCTCAAACCTTCACAAAATTGCACTTTTATGCCAAATTTCATTATGCACTTAGTTTAGTCTCATTTTTAAAAGAATAATGTGAGTGTGTGCATGAGCCTAAACAAGAATTAATCATTGATAGTATGAAGTCAAAATCAAATATAAGACTAAGGAGATATAAAAACCTATTAGAACTTGTCTTACTTGATTTTGTTTGCTTGCTCTTGATCTTTGGTATTTTAAAACTTCAAGCCTTGAATTTCTTCTTCAATTTGTATTTCTCAAACTTGAATGCATTTGCATTGTATTCCACAATATGCTTCTTAAGTTGATTTATAATATCAATTATGCTAAATACACAACTCAAAATAGAATCATTAGTAACATAATAAATTGTATTTGTTATCATAAAAACATGAGAATATTCAACCTTGGGCCAACAATCTCCCCCTTTTTGATGATGACAAACACTTGATTGCTAAGACAATAAAGGCAATACCATGTTCTGCTTTACAAGTGTATGTCTCCCCCTTATTTAATCACTTGATACTAACTTGAAAATATTGTCCCCCTTAATCGATTAATCCTTCAAAGAAAATGCCTCAATGAACATTTTTATGTCTCCCTCCTTATTTTTAAGCAATGTGAGAGTGACAATGGAACATCAAGTGACAATAAACTAAGCAAAAAATAGCTAAACAAATAGCAATCACTCCATCCCCCCCTTTTGTCATCAACAAAAAAAATCATCAAATCATAACATCAAGTGGCAAAGGAAGAAAGGAAATGTGACAGTAATCATCAAGGAAATGTAACAGTTATCATCAAGGAAATATAACATCAGATGATAGAAAGAGAATTAACAATGGAAGAACCATAAAAAAAATAGTGAAATCTAAGAGGGATGAGGCCCTTGAAAATTGAGACGCCGAAGTTGTTTGAGAATTTGTGCTTGAGTTTCAGCGTGTTCTTGATGATAGGCTTGGAATTGCTGGAGAAGATCGTTCCGGAGGTTGGAAATGCTTAAGTTGACAAAAGAGTAGATACTTTGGATGCGAATGTTTAGTTGCATTCTAAGCTCCTCATGACTTGCACATAGAGACTTAATCTGTCCATGGAGGTTATTGAAAGCATCTTCATTGAACCGAGTTGAACTACCTCCAATATCTTCTTCGTATCCTTCATCCTCAACTCTGGCCCTTTTCTTGGGAATCCACCTTCCATTTTCAAACTTGTAACCCATGAGTTTGATTGTAGTTTTATTGTAGTCAGATTTGGGTGGACTAATTTCGGTTTCGTCATCAAGATTTACTTTGAAATGTCGAAAGATCTTTGTTAGTACCATCCTATAAGGAAGATTAGGCTTCCTAGCCAAATTATTTCCATTAGCCATCTTGTGAGGGATCAAATAGGGAAGATTCGTCTGAATACCTTGGAGAAGGCAAAACATAAGATAGAGATCGGTGAATGAAACCTCATCCCTATGCCCTCCTCTAGGAGTGATATTGTTGGAGATAATGTGATGAAGGATTCTACTCCTAAGGGGTAGTTCATTGGCTTTCGGCTTTCGGGGTAGAGCCTCATTGTCATCTTCATCGCTCCCTTGAGTTGTGGCCCTTTCCATAATAATTTTTGACATTGTTTCTCCACTATAAGCCCAAGAGTCATAACTATGCACACATCTTCCAACATTCAGAATCCCTAAAATTTCTGAGATCACCTCTCTATAAAGTTCTATACGTTGTCGCTTAAGAGTGCAGGTTATTTTGATGTTAGTTTCACAAGTAGTGTATTGCATATGTGCATAAAAGGCTTTCACTAACCTAGGGTAGACTACTTCCTTAACTTCCACAAATGCTTTCCAACCTAAAATCTCAAACAATCTTTCAATTATTCAACTCTCTAAACTCACCAAAATCCACAAATCTTCCTTCTATAATAGATTTCTTTTCAAAGAGTTTAATGTTATGAGTATTGAATTCATCATTTGATACCTTCTTTCAAGGACCAGAGGAAGTAGCTTTCACATTCTTTCCTTTGCCACGTGGTGATTGAGCCCATGAAGCCATTGAAGCAATTCGTCGAGCACTTGGTGGGTGATTTCGGATTAGAGTGGATTAGGAGTGAAATTTGTGAAAGAGTGGAGAGAAAAGAGAATGTAAAAAGGAAAGACGTTTCTTAAGAGATTTGAATAGGATTATGGAGAAAATTTGATGAATTTTAGATGATTTTAAGGAATATTGTGAATTGGGGGTGTTTTTGGCGCCTAGGGTTTGAGCTTGAATGGGAATGAGTGAGGAAAAAAAAGATTTTAGAGCTGATTTAAAGTGTCTGTCGTGCACCACCAGTTGCCTGGTGCGGTCGACCGGATTAAACCAGTCGACCGGTTAATTATAACGTCGATGTCTCCAGTCGACCAATGTATAAAGAAAACGTGAAGAAAATAGTTGACTTTAGCAGAAAAAACCTAATCAACCAATAACCAAATATAGCATATGTTTCCTCATACACCATCACACAAACAAAATGACAATATCAATTTGTTTAAGCATAATAACCATCAAATCATAGATTAAACACTTAATTCTTAAGTGATCAAATTCAATTATGTAGCATCTAACAGTCCTAAAGCTCTTCTAAGTGAAGCAAATCTTTTAAGAGCTAGAGGTTTGGTAAGGATGTCCGTAATTTGATGATAAGTGCTAATGAATTCTAATGTGATATCACCCTTTTGTACATGATCACGCAAGAAATGATGTCTAATCTTTATGTGTTTGGTGCGTGAATGCAAAACTGTATTTTTTGACAAGTTGATCGCACTAGTGTACTTGCACACAATAGCTAGCTGCCGAGATATACTCGGCTTCCGCGGTTGATAGATCAACCTAATTTTGCTTTTTGCTAAACCAAGATACTAGTGCAAATCCGAAGAAATGGCATGTACCACCAGTCGACCGGTGGATTTTACCTTCTCTGTCACCGGACAATATTGGTACCAGTTGATACTGCTTTGCCTCAAACCTTCACAAAATTGAACTTTTATGCCAAATGTCATTATGCACTTAGTTTAGTCTCATTTTTAAAAGAATAATGTGAGTGTGTGTATGAGCCTAAACAAGAATTAATCATTGATAGTATGAAGTCAAAATCAAATACAAGACTAAGGAGATATAGAAACCTATTAGAACCTGTCTTGCTTCATTTTGTTTGCTTGCTCTTGATCTTTGGTATTTCAGCACTTCAAGCCTTGAATTCCTTCTTCAATTTGTATTTCTCAAACTTGAATGTATTTGCGTTGTATTCCATAATATGCTTCTTGAGTTGATTTATAATATCAATTATGCTAAATACACAACTTAAAATATAATCATTAGTAACATAATAAATTATATTTGTTATCATCAAAATCAAAACTTTTGCTTTTCCTCCTTAGGGCTGGAGCTAGCGCCGCTGTTTGGCTGGCCTCTGGATCTCCGACCCTAGAGAAGGAGTCTTGGGCTTCACGGTATGGGTTGTGACAATGGAGCCTATCTTGTGGTCGACGGAGACGCGATGTGGAGAGATTAAGGGAAGGGGATGCCGGATCTTTGAACACCATTTTTGGTTGCGTGGGAAGTTCGGTGGCTCTGCTACTCGTGGGTTTCGACCCTCTCGTCATGACAGTGATGGAGTTGGTGGACATGCATGGAAGGATGTGGGGTGCCAGAGACATTGTCTTGATGGCGCTAGCTGGTACAAAACTTGTGGTACTTTGGTTGGTATGTGTTTTATGAGCTTTGTTCCCCGGGGTGTAGCGATAGGCTGGGTGAAGCGCTTGCTTGGTTCGGTGGCTGACAGCGGCAGTGTGTGGGTCTCTTTTGCCGGCGTGGTGGTGGTGCTCTTTCTACGGTGTTTCTGGCTCCTTGCAATATTTTTTCTCGTGGTCCTTTCGATTGCATTGATGGGTCTGTGATCAATGGCTTTTTTTGCGTAGTAGGGGCTTTCTTCATTAGTTGTTTGTGTTCAATAAAGGACGTGTGTCTGTCACTATTGTGTTCTAATTTCAGTTTTTATCATAACGGAGGTGGTTTCCCCACTCTTTGATTTTATGTATGTGTCCAATTCATTAGGGTTATTTCTCTACAGTGTTTTATGTAACTTTTAGTTTATAAGTCCCTTAATCTCGGTCGATCAGAATTTTTTATCGATTGTAGAGGTGTTGTTGAAAGAGCCATTTGTGTGCTCGATAGTTGTTGTACATTTTCAGTTTCCCGCTGTTGGAACTTGATACACGTTTTATGCTCATGTACGTTTCATTCGAACTTACTGTTGAAACCGATTTGTTGTTGGGGTTAAGTCTTCTTATTTTCTGGGGTCATTCGCGTCGGTATTAGTGTGTGTACTTCCTTAATTTGGAATACAAATTACATTACCTTTAAAAAAAAGTAATTTTGCTAAATACATTTTTACTATTATCTTTTAATCTGATGATTAGTTGTACTTAGAATGACAGTGGCACTTTGGGTTGAGACGCAACAATATAACTTGAGCAATTTGAAGAGTATCATTTAAAATAAAGCTCTCTTTTATTTCTATCTCTTAACATTAATTCATATATTTTTATTTTTTAGATTAGAACTAATTACATAGTATAATTTTTTTTTAAAAAAATATTTTTAATAAGTCATGTACTTAAAAAAGTAGAATCTGTAATTCTCACAACTCGACCCAAATTAAAAACATGAAATTGACTTGGATTAATTAGATTAATTTTGTATTGAACAATATTGGCAAATATTTTTTTAAAGAACAGTTTTTAACAAATTTAACTTAAATAAAGAAAATATAAAATTTGTGGCTAAATCATAAAGTAAATAAGGTCGTTATTTACTATTTACAAGCAAAAAAATCATAAAATAAATAAATATATGAAATGAAAAAATAGAGATGAGTCTGGACATTTACCCCTTACTCGTGATAAATACCATTTTATTAGTATAATAATTTGACTAAAAAAGTTATGAATCAAAAGTAATGGATAAAAATTTTGATCCATACACATTTAAAAGGGTATTTGTCAAGATTACCTACATGAAATTCATATTAGTAATCTATAAATGGATTATTGATAAGAAATTGTCTGATTACCCATTGTAACTTATCCAATTACCAGCCCAATTGGCCTATAAATCGACCGACATCTACCATTTCTAATAAAGAGAATTATTTCTTAAGAGTATATGGGTCTAAATATGAATAAAGAGTGATGAATAAAATCAAGAATCATACACTTGTATTTGCAACAACGGGTTTACATTGGGTACAGTTAGAACACGTGCCTCAGTTACTTCACAGGCTGGTAATGCTGTGAATTTTAAAAAAAGTGCTTTTAGCTGTGCTGAAAGAAAAAGCTGTTGTTCCAAGAAACAGTTGAGTGTTTGGTAAATTGTAATTATAATAGCTGTGCTGGTTTCAAAATCAGTAAATAGCGTTTGATAAATTTTAAGGTGGAATTACTGTGGGTATGTACATTGACCAAAATAGACATGATATGAAATTTAAATATATATAATTATTTTTGGTATTTAAAAATACTTGTTTAACTTTAAAAACACATAATGTTTTGATTTTGAATTTTTTAACAATAAATTTATGATAATTAATTCTCTTTTTTTTTTTCATTTCTTCATTCACAATATAATTACAACTAAAAGAAGCATTAGTGATAATTACTCAAGGACAGTTGTAGTCTTCGAGTTGTGGAATTGTTTTTGGCATAGAACTTTGCCTTCTCAAAAATATCAATTGGCCCCATCGCCTTTTCCTAAAAAATTATACCATTATGTTCTATCCACAGAGACCAAAGTATAAAGACTCACAAGGATAAAAAAAACCAACTGAAAAGAAAACGTGTAACTGAATGAATGAATATATGCAACCTCTTTTATATTTGTCGGTCAGTAGGAAAAAATTATCAGAATGTAAGGTAGATAAAAATCATATAACAAACATCTCATATGAAGTAGACAATTCATTCAAAATTACAAAACATGACATGCATGGAAAGAAGAAAATACAAAATACACACACGTGAATACATAGAAGTCCATTCATTAATAAAGGAAGAAAAGGAATACAACAGGGTACAAGAAGTCCATTCATAGCAAGTAGATAGGAAAATATTTAAAGATCGATATTTATTCAACTAGATAGGAAAATATAATTTACAAGTAAACAGTAAAAGCCAATGATTCTGAAATAATGAAGTGCAGTTAGATCAATTTTGAAAGAACAAAGAAAATGTGGTAGAAAAAAAAAATTGGAAAAGGTGACCGAGGAGTAATCAACATTTCAACAACCAAACATATTCATTTGTAAACAATGAGAAGCTATTGCAAATGAAGAAGTGACAAAGTATAATCATATATCAAAGGGGGACTAGAAGGTTTAAGCCACAACAGGCCTCATCCTTTGCAGCTCATTGATATATGCCTTATCATAGAAACTAAAATGGTACAATATGAAAAAACTAGTATAAGCATAGAGAAAAATAAGTAAGAGGACTGCATTAAATATTTAAAACATCTTATTCCATATATACAATAGAAAATAAATGCAAAATCAGGCTTCCACAGAGCATAGAAGCCAAAACGTGTTTTACTAGAATATTCAAGGACATATTTTATCTGCAAGCAACAAGAATATTACGAATATCAAGCCGGAGTTGCAAAGGGAGGCTCTGATCTGTCACTTGCTTCAACAAGCTTGAACTAGCCATCATTAATGCATATGGGCTTGATGCATTGTCAAGAATGTATTGGCATTGAGAAATATAGTCAGCATTTGTTAAAAAGCACTTGAGAGTTCTTTCAGCATGAGCTCGTTCGATAGAGTTCTGTGAATTGTATAGCCTTTCACACAATGCTTCTAGCTGCGCCAAGCTCTCCATTGTCAAAGCCTAAGAATTGTTTCCGGATGGTGATCAAGAATTCCGCAACAAAGTCAATTCTTCCCCCCCTCACACATAGATGAATAAATATCTACAAGTTTTTCATTAGATTGAAGTAATATATTTAGAAGGTAAAAAAAAACTAGAATATGAAGGGATAAGTTCAAGTCTTAGAATTTATTTAGTAGTTGAAGCTGAAGAATTAATGTACTAGAATAGAATGTTTGCTGTTTACAGACATATACAACAGTATTTTAAAAATCTCAAATTGCTACGATTACAAGAGACACTACAAATACAAGGAAATCCAGATAAAATGTCGAGCAACTTGTCATCAGCAAACCTTCAGGCATACTGGTTCAAGAAAAAATGGCGGCACTGGTCCTGAGATAAAAAGAAATGTCAAACGATACTTGAAAAGTCATAATTGTATTTCAAGATTGCTCACAACTCTAGAAACGAGATGAAATTAAAAAAAAAATAAAATAAAATTTGTCTTTCAAGAAAAGAATTTTTTATAATGTTTCAGTGTAACCGGATCAGATATTTCCATCAATATGTACTTCATTTCTGAAATGAATTTCAAATTTTCCTCTTCCCTCGGATATCTTCATTATTCAAGTATAACCTTTTCCTCTTTCTAGCAATACACACTTTCCTTTTTAATATTTCATCTTAAGGTAGTTGTTTTTTTCTACTCAAGTAGCTTATTGGTATTGTACCTAATCATGCAATGCTCTTTACTGAACTTTAGCGCACCCCAGCATTTACTATGTGCAATGCTTTTTTTTTTCTTGATAGGAAACTAGTATCACTTGAAATAAGAATCCTCACTGTAGGCACTTATTTAAACAACCAAACTCTATCAGTGTATCAAGCTGCCCTACATTTTGATTTGTTGATCATCAAAACTACCACATTTGAAGCTCACATCCTTCACAACTTGCACTTACCTTTTCTACATTGCCAAATATCCAAGAACACAAAAACAAGTACGTAGGAAATATTACATATCACGTGACCATAACAAAGAAGAGGAGCGAACTCTAACTATGAATTGGGAAAAGAAAAAAAAAACCAACTGTATCAAACTAGTATTGTAAATTGGAGTGCAATGTGTAGTATATAAAATATCAGCAGGGCTCATATAGTAGTTTCCATAATAGTGCGCACATCTTATTTAAGAAATGATAGCCAAAATCCAATCCTATTGCACAAATGACGTAATTAATTGAAATAAATTGTGAGAGGAGAACAGAAAAAGGTAAAAATCCAAACCAAATAAGGAACCACAAGAAGTTCCGGAATAGATACCACTAACAAAACCCCCCATATAGGAAATTGAGCATTAAATTCCTAGCCTTCATAATCAAAAAAATAATAATAATAAAAGGAAAACGAACAGAAGTATGAGTTCTGCTCGTACAAACTACAATCTTCATATCAAAGGTACAAGATGCTGAAAAATTTATATTCCTCAATAAGTACAAAGTTGAACGTTTGACAACCTGGTTATACGTTACCTCAATTTTACAACAGCCTAGATCTTTCAGACAAACCAATCTTGTCAATCCACATAGTAGCTAAAAACATGCATTATCACTAAGTGTTTCATGTCAAGTCTGTCAAATAAATCTAACAGAAAAAACAAACCAAACTAATGCAATTTATTTATTTACATTCAAAAATCCCGAACTCTCGAGTTTGATACTAGAGCCCTCTGCCAAAAACCTACAATCTTTAGAAGGCAAGAAACTATGAATTTTGGCACGTAGGTGCCCATTAGGTGGTTCGCACCCCAGACCTTGTGAGACCAAACCAACTATCACCCAACACCCCATGGCTGAAACTGATACAAAGTATAAGCTTGGGGAACAGAACATATACATTTTGAAGTTCAGGGACATTTGCCATAGGACCCAAAGTTCAGGGAAAATTATAAAACCTCAAACTAATATAATCAAAGTTTATGCATTATCGTGGATTAGATTTCTTCCATTTCGTTTAAAACAAATCAGAAAACTCCTTCCGACTCCTAATAAGCCCATCTTGGACCAATAAAGATCCTCAGAAGAACCTTATTTTTTACCAGAATAGTTTTATACACAAAAAACTCCATTTCTCGGCAATGCTGAGGCAGAGCACGCAAATATGAAAGCGACAAAAGTAAAGAATGAACAAATTTCTAGGCCGAGAAATGTATCGGAACTTCAGAATCGAACTACAAAAATGATTATTGTCCATCGGAAAAGCACAAGTTTAGCAGAAGCGATGAAATTAAGGAGTAAAAAGAAATGAATCGACGACGACGAAAAAAAAAAAAAAGAGCAAGCTTACGAGAGGAGAATTTATGGCGTCGTTTTCAAGACAGCGGAGGAAGACTTGTGGATAATGGATGAGTGGAACACGCTTCATCGTCTATGGTGTTCCTCTTATAGTTGTTGCTAAGACAAAACGGGATGTCGTTGTTATCACAGAAAGTTTACTGTCGTTTCAGCAGAAAAAGGGTTATATTATTTTTATCGTTTCAAAGTTACGCAGGCTGAGAGGCTGAGGCGAGAGAAGCGGAGGTTGAGAGGCTGAGAGTTTCAGGGGGAGGGGCTGAGGAGAAGTGGGCACGTGGACGATGCAGAGATCGGGTTATTTTGGGAATAATTAATATTTCATTAATTGTTTCGTTTAGCTTCCCGCGTAATCTGAAATTAGAAGCAGTAAATTTCACGTAATCTGAAATTAAAAGCAGTAAATGAACTGCTTCTGATTTTAAATAAAAAATAACTTCTAAATTCTTTAAGAATTTATTTTTATGTGTTTACTAAACACATTTTTAAACTTCAGCCGAAAAAAAAAGTGGTTTTGACTTTCCAAAAGCAATCCATTGTAGTTTTTGTAGTTCCTAGCCTGTGCCCCTTCTGATTAGTGGCTAATGGGCATGCTGAAGTATTTGGGCTACTAGTGGCCTTGTAGAAAATGCCTCTTTACCTGTTTTCAATTTTAATTCAACTTTTGAATTTCTTATTTAAATTAGATAAATATTTTTTAGAATGCATGATTTTAAATTTGTATCCATTATTCTTAATTAATATTTTTTTAATTAAATAGATATTAATTAAGAATAAAAAGTAACAATTCAGACTCATACACTTTAAAAATAAGTTCAACAATTTTCTCCCCGCATTCAACAACTCTCTTGTATTTTTTTTTTCTTTTGCAATGTCGTATTTTTCTTTTTCTTTTCTTATTACTTCTATATATTGAAAATTCCGTTGCTTTCCCAAAAATTTATTAGCTTCATTATTCATAATATTTAATACTATAGAGATACCTAATCTTATATTGATAAAATTTCCTAAAAATTTGACAAACCTTTTTTTTCAAAATTTCAGAGATTCGTATCAATGTTTATATTTGTACTTTATTTTTTTAAAGATAAAAATTAAAAATATCACTCAAGGTGGTAAAAAAATAATATTTACATGTACTTTTCTCTTTTTAAAATGTATGAAGTTTTAAAGAACATTTTTATATTTTTTAATTTATAATATAGTTTTTATTTGTGCCCTAACTGAATTCAAAGTGTGTTTGGTTTTTACCTAACTTGATTTGGCGTCGATTTCTATTTTTTAAACCGAAATGGTTTGTTTCAATGACTGGCTAATAGAAATTGCTAAAAACTCCTTGACAAAAAATCTAAAATACGAGTAGGAGATTTGAACTCTACACCTATGACGTAGTCGGTCGAAAAATTATAACTAATTTACACTTGCAACAACTATAGTCCAACTATCCATTAAAATTTTTTTAAAAAAAAAACTATAGTCCAAATAGCAATATATATTTCTTCTATTATCTTTATGAGAACTTATAGTTACACAACGTCGATAAAATTATTATTATTATTAACTTCCTTAGCACTACCTAAAAGTTTTGAATAATGACTTTTGTTCTTCATTTGCTTTTGCTTTTTTGTTTCCTCATTCATTTTTAATACGTCATAAAAAAGATTAAGTTATGGTAATTAAAAAAAGTCTTTTGACACATTTAGCTTAAAATTGCAACATATTTATGGTAATTTTACATTGTGCGGTATCAATTCGTATCAAATTAAGTACTCATCATAAGTACTCTCATTATAATTGGCATTTAGTCAAGAATCTAACATTTCTCATGTTAAATTTTTTTGTTGTGCGGTATATATATCGATTGCTCCATCACAACACACTAAGATGGCCCTTAAAGAAGGTTGAGAATATATGTTGAATGTGAATCTCCCTCTATTATCTGATATGTTGGATTTCATGTTATTTTTACGGCACATTTTCCTGAGTGTCATTTCAATGAGGTAATTTTCCTAGTGTTATGGGTAGATAATAAACATCAGATTTGGGAGATTACATGGTTGCATCTTGATTTGATTTAGTGTAGGTAGATACTTGTAACGAAATTAGCGCATTTATGTTGATAACGTGTTATAAAATTAAGAGAGATGTAAGATTATTAGAGAAATTTTAGTGAGAGAAACTAGAGAGAAAGACTGATTTAAAGCATAACTTAGCTCTCTATTTATAATGAATGGTAAGATATTATGCAACTGTTATTTGTACAATAATTTTCTCATTTACAATTATTATTTGTAGTGTTCAAATGCCATCTTTAACCGTTTATACTATAAGATTATTTGTAATGTGGACAGATAATTGTTTCACAACAGTCCATAGATTGAACTATATATGGATAAACAACCCATTTTAAAATTAGTGCGATACAAATTCTGTTAAGTCGTGATGCCAACTTGTATTTGAACTCCCTTCAACTAATATGAATTGGTCGTGTTGCTAATTGCATAGGACGTGGTCCAATCTTGAATTTTCTATTCACTATTCAACTCATAACGATCATAGAAAAATCAAATACTTGATTTAAATTTTTTTTAACAAAACAATAACTGAACTATTTTTCTTTCTCTTTCTTTTTTTAAACCAATTGATCATATATTTACCGGTTTAATTAAACTTAAACTGTTTTTACTGGAGTTTCCCTTTCAAATCATCATTGCTATCCATCTCTTAAGTTCCATGAACTCCTCCATTTCAGATTTGGGAGATTACATGGTTGCATCTTGATTTGATTTAGTGTAGGTTAGATACTTGTAACGAAATTAGCGTATTTGTGTTGATAACGTGTTATAAAATTAAGAGAGATGTAAGATTATTAGAGAAATTTTAGTGAGAGAAACTAGAGAGAAAGACTTTGAAGCATAACTTAGCTCTCTATTTATAATGAATGGTAAGATATTATGCAACTGTTATTTGTACAATAATTTTCTCATTTACAATTATTATTTGTAGTGTTCAAATGCCATCTTTAACCGTTTATACTATAAGATTATTTGTAATGTGGACAGATAATTGTTTCACAACAGTCCATAGATTGAACTATATATGGATAAACAACCCATTTTAAAATTAGTGCGATACAAATTCTGTTAAGTCGTGATGCCAACTTGTATTTGAACTCCCTTCAACTAATATGAATTGGTCGTGTTGCTAATTGCATAGGACGTGGTCCAATCTTGAATTTTCTATTCACTATTCAACTCATAACGATCATAGAAAAATCAAATACTTGATTTAAATTTTTTTAACAAAACAATAACTGAACTATTTTTCTTTCTTTTTCTTTTTTAAAACCAATTCATATATTTACCGGTTTAATTAAACTTAAACTGTTTTTACTGGAGTTTCCCTTTCAAATCATCATTGCTATACATCTCTTAAGTTCCATGAACTCCTCCATGTATATATAAAGATGGAGGAGCTTTTATGATGTGAGGAGAGACTTTCTCGATATTGTGTTCAGAATATAATAATTTATACATTTTTATTAGAATTTACGAACTTCAAATGTTTGAGTTATATAAATTTTTATAAATTTGTGAATTTAAAAAGAAATATAAAAGCTTATATATCTTTTTTTTTTTTTGGAATGGAAAAGCTTATACATTTAAATGATATATTTTCAAACTTTAAATATTAAAAATGTAAAAATGACGATAAATTTGTGAATCGATACAATGCCGTGTAGGCAACATAAAAAGACCTAAGGTGGTGAATTGATATACATTAGACCTAAGGCAACATAAATAGTAAATGGGTCAGGCAATGAGACATGTAGTTCTCAAGGTTCTGCATTTGGTATTTCAATTTCCCAACAAGTTCTTAAGTGGGGTGACGGTATTACCCAAAACATTTTGTCACGGAAATTACATTCTTTAAATTGTGACTTCCTTTCTTTATCACACTTTATTATATTAGTATTATGTAAATGTTTGGGGAAATAAATTATATATGCCCCTTTCATTTATAAAAATTACAAGTATGCCCCAACCAAATCTAATTTAAATACTAATTACATCATAGTCAAATTACTTTAAAGATTGAAAGTCCAATCACACCCTATTAAATGATAAGCTCAAATCTGAACATTTTTCAAATTCATCCATTCATTTTTTTTGGCTTAAACCAAATTAATTCTTGATAATAAAGATGGAAGAACACACAACCATAAAACCTATAAAAAAAAAAAAGGAAAGTTCTCATGTGAATCAAAAGAGGAAATCAGAGTAAATCGTGAGTTTAGTTTTTTTTTTTTTTTTTTTTTTTTTTTTTTTTTTTTTTTTCTTCTGGTGAGAAATTAATCATTAAACCAAAAAGACGCCCAAAGGCAAATAAAGAAGACACCAACAAACAATTACAAGAACAATAAAGTAGAATGACTCAGTTACACAAATAAATTTCATATATCCATCGTCAATTTTATTGTTAGTGACTGAAAGTGCAAAAAATCAAAATTTAAGAGGTTAATATTGCCCAAAAAAATTTGATAATTTACTGTACCCATTACATCTGTGTGGGTATTAAGAGCCCGTTTAGTTAGAGGATTCTATCTCTCATTTGAATCATAATTCATGGTTCGCTACAGTATTTTCTCTCACAAAAAACACACGTAAATCAAAAATAATTCTAATATCATAATTCTAATCTATGAACCAAACGGACTCTAAAAATGAAAATCACATTAATTACAAGACCATAAAATAGAGACTCCATTAGTGATATGACTAATGACCATGATTGACCGGTTAACAAGAAAATTAGAGTGTGTTTGAAATTAATTTCAGATTATTTTTAAAAATATTTTTATATGTCTTTTGAGATATAAAAATTAAAATAGTTTATATACTGTGTTTGTTTAGTAAATATAATAAAAATAAAATAAAAAATAAAAAAAGAATAATTTTTGTAAATAAATTAAAAAACAGTTAAAAATTATTTTTTTTATTTTT
>NW_010361068.1:320759-353776 GCF_000414095.1 Morus notabilis | reverse complement strand
ATATATATATATATATATATAAATTCTCTCATAAATTCCGTTCTTTTGGTTGAGACTTGAAAGGTATATATATATACATATAAATATAAAAGAAGAGCTCTTTCTTACCATATTTCGTACAGTTATCATATCATTGTACAGATTTCATCTCTCTAGCTCTTTCGTTTCAGCCTTAGAGAAAAAAAAAAAATAGAAAAAGAAAAAAGCTTGAGAGATACGAAGCGGCGAAAGGGCAAAAAAAAAAAAAAAAAAAAAAAAAAAGGAAGCTTTCTCTTTCTCATAACCCAATTGAAAAAGACAACCCTGTAAAGGAAAGAGAAACTCAGAGCTTGACGTCCTACATTTTGGGCAGACCCAAAACCTTTCTTTGTTTTTTTTTTTTTATCCTAGGGCAGTTTCGCTATTTATAAATTCTTCTGTTTTTCTTTCTTTAAAAAAAAAAATTATCAGAAACAGAGAGAAAGAAGAACTTTTGATGACATAAAAGAGAGAAGAAGAAGAAGAAGATGAAGCCGAGTCACGACGTACTCAAAGCGTCCAATTTTTTCGCGGTTCCCGAGAAGCCAAGCGAATTCTTCGTCCTCTTAATGCGCGTAGGCCTTCTGGTTTTCTTCCTCGCGTCGATCTCGCTCGCTCTCTACTCGGCTTTCGTCTCCAAATCGCCTCTCCGATTCGCCCTCCCGAACCGGCCCCGAACCGCCCCACTCTCGCCCGATCAAAACGACACCGGAGCGCCCACTAACATCTCACACGTCCTCTTCGGAATCGGAGCCTCCCTTAACACGTGGCGGGACCGCAGCCGCTACAGCCAGCAGTGGTGG
The DNA here is from genome assembly GCF_000414095.1 of Morus notabilis. Classification (NCBI taxonomy): domain Eukaryota; kingdom Viridiplantae; phylum Streptophyta; class Magnoliopsida; order Rosales; family Moraceae; genus Morus; species Morus notabilis. The sequence goes on along the minus strand of NW_010361068.1, from coordinate 352,955 downwards.
GACCCAGGCTCCACCCGCGGCTACGCTTGGCTCGACGGCGAACCGGACAAAAAGGGCACCGGTCCGCTCCCTTACCGGGTTTCCTCGGACTGGACCCGGTTCAGGTTCTCCAGCTCGCAATCGGCGGTTCGGATCGCCCGTATCGTGTCGGAGAGCTTCAAACTCGGGTCCCACAACGTAAGGTGGTTCGTGATGGGGGACGATGATACGGTGTTCTTCGCGGATAATCTGATTTCGGTGTTGGCGAGTTATGATCACACTGGGATGTACTATATTGGCGGGAACTCCGAGAGCGTAGAGCAAGACGTGATGCACACGTACGACATGGCGTTTGGCGGCGGGGGTTTCGCCATCAGCTACCCTCTCGCGGCTCGGCTGGTCAACCTATTGGACGGCTGTCTTGATCGGTACTACACATTCTACGGCTCTGATCAGAAAATCTGGGCATGCCTCAGTGAGATAGGCGTGCCTCTCACTCTCCATCGTGGGTTCCACCAGGTACGTTTTTACGTGGCGCCTCTTCATAGGTTTGGATATTCTTGTTTCTTTTTTATTTATTTTTGTTATTCTGCGTTGCGTGGATGAGGTAAAGTGGTCAAAAAAGTTTAGGCCGGTCACCCGCCCGTCATTGATGGATGGTCTGTTGTGGATTTGGCTTTCGCCACGTGTTATGGTAGGTTTTTATAGTTCCGCTGGTGTTTTTCCGAGTGTTACCGACGGGGAATATTTGGTTGGCGACTGTGGGAAGAGGGAGTTTTGATGGGCGGCAATTGGCAAATGAATATTGGCTTAGCCAGTGAGAAAGTGGAAATGACTCTTATTTGACGTTTAGTTTGGGGATTCAAATTATGTGATTTGAATTATTTTCGATTTACGTGAATTTTTTGTGAGAGAAAATACTGTAACGAACCATGAATCATAATTCAAATCAGAAAATGAATCCATCTACCAAATATCCTCTTAGAATCCGTTTGGTACTTAGATTCGTTCCCTGATTCGAATCATGGTTCATGATTCGTTATAATATTTTTTCTCATAAAAAATACACGTAAATCAAAAATAATTCTAATCATATGGTTTGAATTCATGAACCAAACGCTACTTTAATTGTGGGACCCAAGAGATTTTTATCTTTAATTTTTTGGTTCCATGTGGTGGGTTGTAATTTTACTTGAATAGTTGTTAGATTATAGGTGTAGGTCTCGTTTATTTTACTGATTTAAATTTTTATTTTTAAATTTTTATAATTAAAAATTTTTAAAATATATCATATTTATTTTTTTTTGTTATAGTTGAAAATTTTTAAAAAATATCACATTTTAATTTGAATTGAAATTTTGAATTCGTAAAGTGAGACCACACCAGATTAATCTTGATAGCTCTGAAAGGAAGAGACATTTTAAATATGGATATTTGAATTCGAATTGAATTCTAGATCAGGAATGGAGAGATGGTGAATTTTTATCGTTGGAACTTAAAATGGTCTTTTTCAATTATAGGAGACCGGATTTTACTAAACTATAATTCTAAAAAAAAATGAACAAAGAAAAAAGATACTAGGATTGTAATGGAGAAGAACTATTAATAAATTGCCTCTTTAAGGTGCCAAAATGGTAAATGGGCACTTGGCAATCTCCTCGGACTCGTTAAAGATATTATGAGGGGAGAAAAAGACAACCAAAGAAAACGTGTTATTGGACCATTTGTAAACATGGAATTAAAGAAAGGAAAAAGTGAAAAAGGAGGAGCAATATGTTAAAGTTCGCCCGTGGTCTATTGGGACGTGGCGACATTTCATGGAGTTTGGGAGTCGTGTAATAGTTCTATGGTAATGTGGTTGGTTTTGTTCCTTTGTACCTGTTCATCCCCAAAATTCTTTTTGAGAAATTATTTTCATACGTACCGGAATGATGAGCTTGTTTGAGATAATTTATGTTTGTGTTTTTAAATAGTAAAAGAAAAAAAATATAAGTTGAGTCTTTTAATTAAGTTGTATTTAGTATGAGAGTTTAAATTAAGGTGATTTTAATTTTAAAATAAGAATCATGATTCATGATTTGAATTTGGAGTTCAAATCATGGTTTTAGAACCGGAATGAGAACTATGGATTTGAACAATTTAAAATCAATGGAGGATGTAGTTTTATTTTTTGAGATGGTTCTGGTTTAAAATATTACATTATGGTTCAAATATTAAATCAGAACTATCTAAATTAAACACTGATTTTTTAAAAATTATTTTTTATTTTTTACAAACAAACAAATGTTTGAACCAAAATAATAATTCTAGTTCTAGAACCCTCGTACCAAACGCAATATTAGTGTTTGGATAGTGCCTGAAAATGTGCTTTTGAACTTATTTGGGTAAGTACTAAAGACAAAGAGATGATTTGTTCCAAAAGTGTTTAAAAAAATCAAAAGTACTTTAAGGTTGGCTATACAAATAAGTTCAAAAGCGGCTTTTAGACTAAATAAGTCAAACGCAGCTTTTTTTAAGTTAATATAAACGGACCTGATATATTCCTCTATTGTTACACCCTATTAGTACCATATTAGAATAGGGATAACATTCTTATCTGTGAATATTTATCTCTAATAGAGTGGCTATAGGGGATATTGCATAGGAACCGGCAGGTACGGGGTGGGGTTTAGCTAACTCCCAAGTTGTTGGTTTGGTGGGGGTTTCTTTCGGTCCCGAACCCTGATTCGATTATATGTATTTTTATTACAAAATATAAGATATTGGTGTTTATGTATTTTAATCTTTTAGTTTGTTTTACAAATTTAATTTTTAGATCGTTGGAGTTTGAATTTTATTTTCGGTTTATTTTTTAAGACATTAGTGACTTTGTTGCTAAATTTTACAAGTAAAAATAATTTTGCTTTGAATTTAATAGTTTTATAAGAATTTTGTTAACCCTTATTGGGTAAGTGAGTAGGGTAATAATAACTCATCGAATTTTAAATTAGGTAAGTATAAAAGTGTGTACGGGAGCTAAAAAGAGAATAGGATAAGGGGGTGGGGAAAACATACCCACCTTTAACCCGCCGCATTGCCATCGCTAATTAGATTTACAAAACAAAATAATAAAATTTAGTAACAGTTTGATTGTATTTTATCTATAAAAAATTATATGGTAGGGTATTAAAACGATTATATCAATACAACACATTTATAAACTCTTTTTTTCTCTGAATACATTTTATAAACTTTTTGAGTTTCATCATGTTTCATTATAATAGTGTCATGTTTTCTTTTGAATTTCAACAAATTGCATTGAATTATCATATCTTCTTTAATTTGATGCAACCATTCCTATGATCTAAAAAAAAACCTATTTCCCATCAGGAAAGTATTTTTTCCCTAACAAAAATACCCACAAACACATAAATAATTGTGACACAAAATTCTATCTATAGAATTAAAAGTCATAAATAATTCTACCTTCCTCATAAACACACTACACAAGTTCTATTTATAAAATTGAACGTCATAAATAATTGTACCTTACTCATAAGCACATTATTTATATGTCCTACCATGTTGTCTAAACACACGCGCACACACACATTTTCCAACCCTATTCTCAAAAAAGAAATAAATAATTGTACCTTACTCAACACATTTTCTTTGATAGGCCGATTTATAGTAAGACATCTTTTTATTTGTTTCTAATTGTTAAATATGGTTAAAATTATATTAGATTAAAAAAATATAAAAAATAAACGGTTTTTGATATATATTTAATAATTAAAATGTAGAGAATTAAGGATATTTTTTCTCCCAGTTCTACTAGAAATTGTTTTTTAAAAATTTTCTTTTGCTAGAACAACCATGCTTTTCCAATAATAAATTCCAATGAGAACGAATGTAACACGTACTCACGTAGGTAACTTTTTTCAACCCCTCCCGTGGGGTCTACTTTTAGGACGAGAGGGTCCTACAAATTAAAGTGTGCTGTTCGTCTTTTTCTACTGAAACCACGAATTCTTTCTTTCGAGGGTCACCTTTGCTGCTAGAACCAAATAGGTTTGCTATGCACTCGTTATGAAGTACAAGCTGATAACGTTTGCTCATTAGGCCGAAAGCTTTCCTGTTTCCGCATGTACATACAAATGCAATTTAAACTTTCTTCCCTGTTCAAACTTACTTTTTAACTGTATAACTAAACGCGAGTTCCGATTGCAAGTCCAAACTACACTTTTCATACTTAAGTTCAAACACAAAATTATCACTCGTTAAAGGTTAAAAACATAGAAAAAATTGTCATTTTAGTATTACAGAGTTATAGAATTTCGACTTTTGTGTATGTTCATGATAAATTTTTGCATCATATGTATTACTGCGATTTTTAAATGACACACACAGTGTTTATAGCGTCAAGTGTCCACATAATTTCTGGGCAGTATATGAACATGTGTAGTTTGGCTGATTTACTGAATAACTAAATTGAAATTTAAAGGCGTAGATGATTGATTCGTTTGGCCTGTTGTAATTTATTCCAGTTAGATATCAGGGGAGATCCATATGGTATTCTAGCAGCTCATCCTTTGGCTCCACTAGTGTCCCTCCACCATCTTGACTACTTAAATCCAATGTTCCCGGAGATGAACCAAATAGACTCGGTGAAGACCCTAATGAGGGCGTATCGGGTTGACCCCAGACGTATTCTACAGCAATGTTTTTGCCACGACAAGAAGTGGAAATGGTCGATTTCTATAGCATGGGGCTACACCCTGCAGATTTACCCCTCCATCGTGGCAGCCAAGGATCTGCAGACTCCGCTCCAGACGTTCAAGACATGGCGGAGCTGGAGCAATGGGCCTTTCACGTTTAATACCCGGCCGGTGAACCCTGATCCGTGCCAGCAGCCGCTTGTTTATTTTATGGACCGGGTTGAGGAGGTTGGCGAGAGTGGAAGCTTGACTAGTTATGAGATGTTTCTGAACAAGGAGGGGATGAAATGCATCACAGAAGAGTATAAACAAGCAATGGAAGTGCGGAGAGTTGTGGTCTCCTCAATGAAGATGGATTATGATTATTGGAAGAAGGTGAGTTTTCTCCTACTCATGCAGAATGCTTAACATTTAGGGCCCATTTAGTTCATAGCTTCAAATAAGTGATTTTGATTCTAAATTAAAATTTTGTGAGAAAACCCATTGGCGAGATCGTTTTTAATTCAAATTTTTTTTTAAAAAAAATACTAAAGCAGAATTAGAATCATGGGTTTAAACGCGTAAACCAAACAGGCCCTTAGTAATAAAGAACAATTCTTGGTGACAATGGTCATAACAATATATTATATATGTTAGAATATTTCATAACAGATCAAATGCACATTGTATTACATGATAAAAATAATTTCTGATTTGGTTGTGATGATGAACAGGCTCCTGTTAGGCAGTGCTGTGAGATTATGGATCATGGGAGTGTAAAGAACGGCACCATGAGGATCAGAATCAGAAAATGCAGACCATGGGAATCTATAACTGTGAGTTGAAGGCGATATTTTCCTTCTATTTGCTAATTTCGGTAAATATTTCTCTTCTTGAAATTCACAAAGATGGCCTTCAAATATAGTGCTCCCATTTCGTATGAAGAATAATGTATATTCATCTCTAAAAAGTCTCCAAGAAGTAGTGTCAACCATTACTTTATAACATCAAAAGGTGCAAAAGCATTTATATGCGATTGAGGTTGCTTCCCCATACGAGATGTAATTGAGGAAAAGGAGAACGGAAAGGAGGAAAAGAAAGGGCAACTTTCATGTCGTCTTTAATATGTTTGAAATCACGCAGAACCATCTTCAAAACCATCTTCAAAAGTTTTAGGTTGAATGGTCAGATCAGAGTACTTTGTGTAATACCATCTCTTCTATACAGAGCAATTCTATTTATCATTTTTTGTCTATAGTTTTATGGTTTGTTTAGTTTACTGCTGTTTTCACTAGACATGCTCTGTTTCTATTTGAAATCTAAAAGGAAAATATGAGACCCACTTCAATTACTGATAGCCTGGAGAGAGAGAGTATCTAACTAAGACTAACCCAACCACCTATGCATATTGTCGAATTGTTAGATGTCCCTTGTATTAATATACAACACGTAACACAATGTTTCTGATTTACAGGATATGTCTAATACAAAAGAGAATTTCATGTTCTGATTTCACGGATACTTTTAAGTACATATCAACAATGGCTATAGCAGATTAAGGACCAACCTCATCTTATGTAAACTGCAGCCTGTTACAGGCGTATCACCGCGTACTCTTTATTGTAATTTGAACAAATACTCCGACCAATGAAAAACTAATTGCATAACAATGTCTCACGTGTCGCGTTACCTGTTGTTGGATTTATGCTGGTGCAAAAAAAAAAAAAAAAAGTGGATTCATCATAAATAAGAGCATATGTATTATTGCAGGGAACAATTGTAAAGCGAAAATTATCTCACCCATCCGCAACTTTACAAAGATATTCCCGCTGATCATCCCTCAATGGCACATCAGTGAAGTCTGACCACAGACAAAATAACCATATCAGCGAAAAAATGACTGACCAATACATGTCAAGATTTGCTAGAGATGATATCAAGAAACATGTTGTGATTGGTTGCCTGGGAAAAATGCTAGGCAATGTTGAAAAATCATGGGGCGTGACTCCCATCACTCACGTCGTGATGGGGCACACCAACGGGGCCCACGTTGGCTATTTAGTCTTGCTCGGAAATGTCAAGGCTTGAAGCAACTAAGAATCATGATATGAAAGTGTTATAATACATACCAGCTCCTGTTATGTCGGACCCCTTGAAAGATGTATTGCCTGTAGCAAGTGCGCCTTCCAAGTTGGCGTTGCTTAAATTTGCCTGCATAAAAAAGATGCATATGCAAATAAGGCTATTATACTCGCATATGCGGAAATTTGTCGTGAGGAGTAATTCTTGGAAAAATGACATGAAGAATTGATTATATATGTCGTCTGTCGTTTGGTCGTTCAGTAACTTACCAAAACGCATTGTAGTATTTAGAAGGACCTCTCATCTTGTGACACATGGAAGCAGCAATAGTCGGTGGAGAGAATTCTAGAATATGTACAGCTGTTCTCTTCTTTGGATTAGATCATCGAGACAGAAGTTCATCCTTTAGGGTTTTCAGAGAGAGAGTTCTAGAGAGAGAAACAAGTGAGAGAAACTGTGGAATATTGAGAGATCTGGGTACGTTTGTGTACTGGGAAAAATCTGGGTAAGGAGAGTGATTTACTCACTGGGTATTTTTTCCTGAGAGCCACGGTTGTGGTGGAGTCTCTGCTGTACAGTTTCCAGTTCTGGGTTGTTTCTTCTTTGTAATCTCTGAGAGTGGCGAGGATTGAGGGTGTAATCAATTCTTAACTAGTGGAAAGGGTTTCTCGCAAGTGAGCCCAACGGGGACGTAGGATTTGTTGAATCCGAACCTCGGTAAATTCTCTGTGTTCTTTCTTTAACGCATTCTTGTGTAAATCATTGAGCCTGTGTTAGGATCTTCCTAATAGTGGTATCGGAGCTTTGGTTTGAGGCGTAAATCAAAGGTGGGGGCTCGAAGATCAAGATTCAAGATTCTGAAGAAGTCATCGAAGATTCAAGGATGGTCTCGATGAAGTTTGAACTGGAAAAGTTTGACGGCTCGGGTGATTTTGGTTTATGGAGAAAGAAAATGAGAGCAATCTTGGTCCAACAGAAGGTCGCTAAAGCCCTCAGGGATATGAAGGATTTTTCTGGCACTGATGCAGAAAAGGAGGAGATGTAAGAAATCACATTCTCAACTATCATCCTCTATCTGGTCGACATTGTTCTCAGGCAAGTAAATGAAGAAAATACTGCTGCAAAGGTATGGTTAAAACTTGAGCAACTGTTCATGACCAAATCACTAACCAACAAAATCTATCTTAAAGAAAGCTTATTCAGTTTTAGGATGGATACTTTAAAGTCTCTTGAGAAGAACTTAGATGATTTTAATAAAATAGTTATTGATTTGGCCAATATTGGAGAAAAGATAGAGGAAGAAAACCAGGCGATTTTATTATTAATCTCTCTTCCAGAAACGTTTAAAGATGTTAAAAATGCCATTAAGTATGGAAGGGAGAGTCTTACTTTAGAGGATGTTCTGTCAGCTTTAAGGTCTAGAGAATTAGAACTTAAGTTTGAAATGTCCTCCAAGAAAGACAACCATGGAGATGAAGGGCTTTTTCCAGAGGCAGACTGCAAAGGAGAGATCAGAACAAGCCTGATAATAGACAGAGCTCAAGATCAAAATCAAAAAATGGTCAAAGGAAATGTTATCAATGTAATAAGCCGGGCCACATCAAGAGGTTCTGTAAAGAATGGAAAAGAAAATTGGCTGAAAAGAAGGCAGGTGAAGGTGATGACGCGGTTGCAAGCCAAGAAACAGGGTATGAAAGCTCAGAAATGTTGGCTGTTGGGCTAAGCCAAAATGAGAACGAATGGATACTGGACTCTGGGCGTACATACCATATGTGTCCCAAGAAAGAGTGGTTTACTAAGTATGAAGGCTATGATGGGGGCAGGGTCTTGATGGGAAACAACCATTCTTGTTCGGTGGTTGGAGTTGGTTCGGTTGTTGTGAAACTGTCAAATGGAACACAACATGTGCTCAAAAATGTCAGACATATCCCGGAGCTTAGAAGGAACCTTATTTCTCTTGGGGCACTAGATGATTCTAGATATGCTTACAAGGCAGAAGGTGGAATTTTAAAGGTTTTAAGAGGATCTCTAGTAGTACTTAAAGGTAGAAAACATCAGAGGCTATATGTACTAGAAGGGCATGCAGTAACAAGTTCAACCAGTGCAGTAATTAAAGAGAACTCAGAGGCTGACCTATGGCATAAACGCCTTAGGCATGTTAGTGAAAGGGGGCTAAAAGAACTCAGTAAACAAGGACTTTTGGGCAAATGCAAGGTAGATCAGCTTGACTTCTGCGAGCAGTGTGTCATAGGAAAGCAACACCGACTTAAGTTTGTTGCATCAACATTCAGGGCAAAGTCTCCATTGGACTATGTTCATGCTGACCTCTGGGGGCCAGAATCAACACAAACACACGGTAATGCCAGGTACTTTCTTTCTATTGTTGATGATCATTCTAGGAAGGTGTGGGGTTTTCTATTAAAAACCAAAGATGAATGTTTTACTAAGTTTAAGCATTGGAAAACTTTGGTAGAAAACCAAACTGGTAAGAAACTAAAGGCCCTTAGGACAGATAATGGCATGGAATTTTGTCATGATATCTTTACCGAGTTCTGTAAAGAAAATGGTATCCTTAGACATAGAACAGTCAAAAAGACTCCACAACAAAACGGGGTAGCCGAAAGAAACACTAATGGAACGTGTTAGGTGTATGCACTTTGGATCGGGTCTAAGTAAGAAATTCTGGGGGGAAGCTGTAACTACAACGTGCTACATAATTAATAGGAGCCCTTGTAAACCTATTGACCTTAAAACCCCTGAAGAATGTTGGATTGGAAAACCACCAAACCTAAGTAACCTTACGGTCTTTGGATGTGTTGTTTATGCACATCAAAGATAAGGGAAACTAGATCCCAGATCAATAAAATGCATATTTTTAGGCTATCTTGAGGGTGTTAAGGGTTATAGACTATGTGTTCAAGAAGGGTCCCATTTTAAAATAATTAATAGTCGAGATGTAATTTTTAATGAATATGACATGCCGTATTTGAAAAAGAGAACAGGATACTGGTGGCTCTTTCTCACTTGATGCAGGTACAACTTCAAGACAAGACCTCAAAGTTGAGGTGGAACAAATTAGGGAAACCAGACAACAAGATGATGAAGTTGAACCTGAAGAACCCCATCAAACCACTGGAGAGCCGCAAGCTGCCACAGATGAAAGCTTTTCTGAACACACACAATAACCTCCAGAAAGTGTGTCAGAATACATGCTGACTAGAGATAAAGAGAGGAGAACAATAAGACCACCAAAGAGATATGATGGTGGCAACTTGATTGCTTATACGCTGAATATGGCTGGAAAAATAGAATCAACATAACCCAAATCATATGAGGAAGCAGTCAACAACAAACATGCCAACAAATGGTTGGCGGCCATGAAGGGGGAGATGTTCTCTTTGATGAAAAATAATACATAGGTTCTAGTGGACAAGCCAAAGAAACAAAAGGCAATGGATTGCAAATGGATTTTTAAAATTAAGGAAGGAGCCACATCTCAAGAACCCAGGAGGTACAAGGCAAAGTTGGTTGCAAAAGGCTTCACTCAAGTTGAGAGGATTGATTACACTGAAGTCTTCTCTTCAGTTGTAAAATATAAGACCATAAGAACAATCCTCTCAGTGGTCACTTACAGAGACATGCATCTAGAGCAGATGGATGTAAAAACTGCTTTTCTACATGGCGACCTCATGGAGACAATCTACATGAATCAACCACCGGATTTTGAGGTAAAAGGTAGTGAACATAAAGTCTGTTTATTGAGAAAATCGCTATATGGGCTGAAACAATTCCCTAGACAATGGTATAAGCGATTTAATCAACACATGATTAAAGCAGGCTTTATTAGAAGTCAATATGACTCCTTATATTTTAAGGAGAAAATACTGACAATATAGTATATCTTCTACTTTATGTAGATGATATGTTGATTGCCAGTAAGAACTTAGCAAAAATTGATGAGGCCAAGAAAATGCTAAGTGCTGAATTTGATATGAAGGATTTAGGTTATGCAAAGAGAATTTTAGGAATTGATATCAAAAGAGACCGAAATCAGAAACTTTTGTATCTGTCTCAGGAAGAGTATTTAAGAAAAGTTGTTCAAAAATTCTCTATGCATCAATCTAAACCTGTTAAAGTACCCTTGGCTGGTCATTTTAAACTTTCTGCAAAACAGTATCCAGAAACAGAAGAAGAAAAGCTTAAAATGGCCAAGATTCCCTATTCTAGTGTTGCAGGGTCATTAATGTACGCCATGATTTGCACAAGACCTGATTTAGCTTATGCAGTAAGTGTTTTGTGCAAATACATGTCTAATTCTGGATAAGAACATTGGACAGCACTAAAATAAGTTTTGAAGTATGTCAATAGTACATTGAATTATGGTTTGATTTATAAACAAAGTTCTAACCCTTTGAACTTGGAAGGCTTTGTAGATTCTGATTTTGCAGGTGATCTAGACAGAAGGAGGTCTACTTCAGCTTATGTAATGACACTAGGAGGAAACTGCATTAGCTGGAAGTCACAACTACAATTCGTAGTTGCTTTATCAAGCACCGAAGCAGAATACCTAGCTGGAGCTGAAGGTTTTAAAGAAGCTATATGGCTTCAGGGTCTGTTAAAGGAGCTGAAGGTATTGAAAGGAGTTGCTGTGATTCATTCAGACAGTCAATCAACAATTCACCTCTGCAAGAATCCAGTGTATCATGAAAAGACAAAGCACATTGATGTACGGCACCACTTCATAAGGAAAAAGGTTGAAGAAGGGTCAATAGAGCTTGAAAAGATCAACACAGAAGAAAATCCATCAGATATGGCTACTAAGGTTGTCACTGCAAGCAAGTTCCAGAAGTGTCTGGACTTGCTGAGCATTGGCAAGACTTGATCATATAAAGTCAGGGCAATGAACTTTGCGATAAGAGGAAATGAACTTTGCATGAACTTTGCATGCACAAACAACGAGGAAGGTTTCGAACTTTGCAGAAGCTTATCATGGAAATTAAATGTTTGGTTCATGAATTCAGAACTATAATTCATGATTCTGATTTTTAAAATTTAAATTTTTCGTGAGAAAAAAATACTATAGAGAACCAAAAACTATAATTCAGAATCATAGATGAACTCTTAAAACAAACGTCGTAACGTTCAAAACGTATTCTTCAAACTCACCTTTGTTACATTGGCCAAAGAAAAGTCTGCACCTCTTAGATCAGCATCCGAAAGATCAGCCCCTATAAAATTAGTGGCAAAAATCACTTGGATATGTTTTGATTGTTTCAATCACATAACATCTTAAGTTAGTAATATGTTTTGCTAATGAAAAAACATTAAAAAAACAAAAGAATGCATAAAAAAGAGCAAATAATTTAAATTACCTGTAAGATCAGCATCAAAGAAGCTAGCGCCAAGTAATTTGGCGCCTTTGAACTTGGCTTGCCGCAAAATCGACTGTACCAGAAAGTAACACAAGAATCAATATCAACTCTTGAAAAAAAAATTCTAAGAAATTTGGGGGCAAAAGAAGAAAAATTTAATTGGTTCGAACCGTTTTGAAGTCTTGCTTGATCAATGTCTTTCCACTAAAGTCCTTCCCGGTGAGATCCTGTCCCCTAGTCACCTCTTGCCCGTACGGACCTCCACCCTTCCACATTGCCAAAATCAATCAAACATTTCTTCTTTCTTTCTTTCTTGTTTTATTTTCCTTCCGTTTCTCAGCAACCAAACAAGGAGTCATGTAGGAAAAATTTTACCTTAAAGGCGAGCGCGGGATCGGCGACCAAAAGAGAAGCGGAGAGCAGCGCGAGCAAGCTGGCCTTCGATGCCGATTCGCGCAGAGACGAAAGCAGACTACTCTGAGAAGCTTCGAGACGATTCTTCGTCGACAAGGACGGGAGAGAGATGGGAGAAGAGAGACGGGGTTTTGTTGTGAGATTGGAAGAGAATAAGGAAACGTTGTGAAGAGCCATTTGCCAAATTGCAAGCTTTTTCTCTGTTTTGGTTTTTGCAGTGGGTGTTTTTGTTTTGGCTCCCTGACGTCCTGGATAACGATTAACGGGCGTAATCTGGAAATGGATAAAGAAAGGAATCTTTGTGTCTACTTGCTTACACCTATAAGTGGAATGAAAATTTAGAATATGAGGAAAAAAAAAAAGTGCGTTCATATATAATAAACAAAGGGGAATTTCCCGTAGGATTAGGACATGTCCTCTTTAACAATTTTTAGGAACTTTTATTTAAAAGTTGGATTAAACTTTTTATAACCTGATTGCGAAAAGAGCAGTTTTATATTGCTCTAAATTTTTAGCGTAAACATTCATAAATTTATAGTATGCGATATATAACAATTGTAATAATAAATTAATAAATTACTATTGTAAAAGTTTCGTGATTTTTTTTATTTTAAGAATAGATAATTTAAATAAATATCTATATATGTGTACGTATGTTTTTTTTTTCATTTCTATGCAACTGTTTTGTAGAAGAAATGAAAAAATATATATGCATATATATATATATTTTGAAACTATCTCTTTTAGTTTTTCGATTCAAGTTTTTAATTTCAATTTGTTACAGTAAAAAACTATCACAAAAAATCACATTTCAATTCGAATTAAAAACTTAAATCAAAGAACTGAAAGAGAATTAATTCTCAACTTCTCATTTTTTGAATATGTGGCTCTCCGCTCTTGATAATTAGGGGGTGAAGCTATATTATGTTATTCACTTGTTTTGACTATTGCATAATTTTCTAACAACGTCAAATCTTATCATAATTAAATTATACCTTAATTTGATGAATTTTACTTAAAAAGTAATGATTCAGAATTACATTCATTAATTAGATATTTTTACAGCCTAAAAAAAATATTCTCCTTGTTTTTATGCTCAAAATGTTTTTTTTTAATAAATTGCTCAATTGTTTATCGTGCGTGATTAATGACACCCGTAATTTGTTTTTTTTTTTTTTTCGTGAGTGATGTATTTTGGTTGTGTTGAAACTATTTTTGTTGTGAAAAATACACTCCTTAATTTACGTTTTATTTTTTATTTGTTTACCAATCACATTGCAGTCTTAGAGGTAGAAATTTCACCATTCATGTTTTTTAATATTTTTTCCTGTTAACTAAATTCCGGCAAAATATTTCAATTGTCTCTAAACACCAATGATGGAATAGATTATATCTTGACGCACTTATATTTTAATTTTATTCAGTTTAATCAATTCAATAGGAATACTTGATTAGCAAAAAAAAAAAAAAAAATTATAAGAAAAAAAAAAGCAATAGAAATCCAGAATTTGAACCTAAGTATTGTAAGTTTTTTTATTTTTTATTTTTTATTTTATTTTTACTACGTAGACAACCTTGACTTGTTCGCTGAAATAAACGAGGCCTACGCAACTCCAAAATTTTTTTGGTAATTGCTGATAGAACACTAGTATTTCATGATAGTCCTTATAGCTTTGTAATTTCAATTTTCTTTTCTTCTCTTTTATTTTTTGACATTTTGCAATTGGGCCATTTCTGGCAAATTCCTCGAACTTTGGGGACTAGCTAACTGGAAAAGACTCCCAGCTAGCTACGCCCAGTCGCCCAGCTTTCTTCTTGTTCTTCTTCTTCTCGATCGCCGGCCAGAGCCTAGGGTTCCGACCCCCATTTTTCCAATCTGAGGTGCGCTTCACTCTAAGATTTTCATTTTCCTCGTTTTCTCTGAATTCACAGATTCTGTATCTCGTAATGTTCTTTCTTTACTTCAATTACACTTCCAAGATATTATTTTTTTCTTGCCAAAACCGTTCTTCTTAATTCCAGTTTTTCTCCCCTTTGTATGTTTGGGATTACGTTCTTCGGAGCTGTTTTTTTATTTGTTATTCTTCGACATTTTCTTTTTTCGAAAGATCCGCGCACAGTGATCCGTCGGTTTTCTTCGCTCATTGACTACGATCTTGCTTGAATTGATGTCTCGAAAAATTGGGATTGCATTGTTGAGTCAGATCTGCATGTATTTAGGTTTTGTTAAATTGTGTGTTTCAATTTTGGTCGGTGTAAAATAATTTCTTATTGTTGCTTTCAACTTATTTGTAGCTTTTAGTGATGGGTTAAATCCTGGTTTGGTTTATTAGAGAAGAGTACATTAAAAGAGGCAAAAGCTTTAAACTATAATTTAGTTTATGTGCCAACTTTAGAGGGCTTTTAATGGTTTAATGAAATGAGATTCCGTTAGTGGAGTTTTATGTTTTTATGAACACTCAAGGTACAGGAGATTTTGTTGCGTTCTGGGTTGCTCAAGTTGGTTCAGAAGTACGACTGACGATGAATGAAAGATTTCTATATTAGGCATTTAAGTTATTAGTTTGGCGCTCATTGATAATACCTCCGAGTTGGGAAGAACTGATTATACGAAGAAATGAGTTATTTGATTGACTGTGGAGAGACAGCGAGGATAGGCGCTGGTTGTGGCACGGTGATGGCGGTAATGGAGTTGCATTGTTATGCTGCTTCTGGATTGTTTTAGCTTTTTTTTTTTTTTTTCGGTTGAATTCCCACATGAAGGTTATATCACGAGCATTGATAATTTGTTAGTGTGAACCGAGTTGTGTATGTCTAAGTGTGTGCGTGTCAACCATGCATGTAAGGGTTTTTGGGAAAGAGGAGAAGAACGTTTGCATTAGCTGCATTGTAAGCATCATGCATGTATCAAGTATGAATGAGTTTCATAACTGAATATATATTCCTGCATTCCTATTATCAATTTGTGTAGTTCCCAAGCATCGCTTGGATAGGTTATGAAAAGATTTGGATGAACTTTCTCTGTTATATTTTTTGCACTTCATCAACTTATTCAGTATGATTTGCTAAACATACGCATTCTCATTTTTTTATATGGTGAAGGTGTCCGTAGGAGTTTGTTACTAAAGGTAGAACTTGGCTTCAAGTTCTATCTTAAGAATATTGTTCAAAGATGGGGCGTCTGAAGTTGCAGTCTGGAATTAAGGCAATTGAAGAGGAGCCTGAGGACTGTGACAGCTACTCTAATAAAGCTACTTTAGCATGCATGATTAACTCAGAAATCGGAGCTGTATTAGCAGTTATGAGGAGAAATGTAAGATGGGGTGGGCGATATATGTCTGGTGACGATCAGCTGGAACACTCCCTAATTCAGTCTTTGAAGGTGTTACGCAAGCAGATTTTTACATGGCAGCATCACTGGCATACCATCAACCCTGCTGTGTATCTTCAACCATTTCTGGATGTGATTCGATCAGACGAAACTGGTGCTCCAATCACTGGTGTTGCTTTATCGTCCGTTTACAAGATCTTAACACTTGATGTTATTGATCAAAATACTGTAAATGTTGAAGATGCAATGCACTTGTTAGTTGACGCTGTCACTAGCTGCAGATTTGAGGTGACTGATCCATCTTCAGAAGAGGTAGTTCTAATGAAGATACTACAAGTTCTTTTGGCATGCATGAAGAGTAAAGCATCTGTGATGCTGAGTAATCAAGATGTTTGCACTATAGTGAATACATGTTTCCGTATAGTCCACCAAGCAGGGTCAAAAGGTGAGTTATTGCAACGGATGGCTCGGCACACCATGCATGAACTTGTTAGGTGTATTTTCTCACACCTTCCTGACGTTGGCAACTCAGAAAGTGCGTTGGTAAATGGAATTGATACTATCAATCGAGAGGTATAGATGACTGTTCCTGTCCTCTTCTTCCTTTTTTTTTTCCCCTTGAATATTTCCTTTCTCTGTGTTCTGTATTAGTTGTTGCGACGTGAAAGGAAAATAAAAAACAATTTATTGAAAAAAGAAAAGATTAAGAACAATGGTATTAGTTGTAGTAAAGACTGGTTGAAATATGCCTTAAAAGCTAAAACTACCAGCAATATATATTGTTATAATTATTCGTTTCCCATACTAGCTTTGGCACAGTTAAAGTTTTCCTTTAAAAAACTTAAGTTCTCCGTCCTTTATTATCACTCTTTTGTGACTGAGAAGCAGGGTATATAAAACACTGTATCCATCTTCTATCAATTTGTTGGTCTTTTTACTTTTCTTTCTTGGCTATGAGGATTGTGGAAAAGGTCCTTGGTAAAAATATATCCCAATTTTATATGCTGGGGCAGATTCCTTGAATTGCTTTAGGTTTACTCTACTTAGTATAAGTAAATGAAAAAAATGTGCCACTTTGTTTTTTTCTACCTTCATGGAGAGAAAAGTTATGTTCTAAAATGTTAGCAAAAGGGGCCAGTTTTATATGCTAGAGATTGGACGTTATTTTTTCCTTAGACTTGAAAACAATCTGTGTACAAATACATACATGCATACATATATAATTGTAATTTGTCTGAGTGTTTACGTTTGAAATTTTCTTGATAGTTTTCACTGTTGTTTCCTGTACAGAGCTCTGGTTTGAACAATGAATATGCATTTGGAAGTAGGCAATTGGAGAATGGTAACACAACATCTGACTATGATGGTCAAGCACTATCCACAAATCTTACGTCCAATGCTTCTGTAGGTCCAGGAGGAATGGATGAAGATGCAATTGGAACTGGGAAGGATACTGTTCCATATGACCTGCGTCTGATGACTGAGCCATACGGAGTACCCTGCATGGTGGAAATATTTCACTTCTTGTGCTCTTTGCTAAATGTTGTTGAGCAGGTGGGAATGGGTCCCAAATCAAATACGATAGCATTTGATGAAGACGTGCCTCTTTTTGCCTTGGGTTTGATTAATTCTGCTATAGAGTTGGGTGGTCCCTCCATTCGCTATCACCCTAGATTATTAAGTTTAATTCAGGATGAATTGTTTCGGAATCTGATGCAGTTTGGTCTGTCAATGAGTCCGCTTATTCTTTCTATGGTATGCAGCATTGTTCTTAATCTGTACCATCATCTGCGCACCGAACTAAAATTACAGCTTGAGGCTTTCTTTTCTTGTGTGATTTTGAGGCTCTCACAAAGCAGATATGGTGCATCTTACCAGCAACAGGAGGTAGCTATGGAGGCTCTTGTTGACTTCTGCCGGCAAAAAACATTTATGGTGGAGATGTATGCTAACTTAGATTGTGACATTACTTGCAGTAACGTCTTTGAAGACCTTGCTAATCTATTGTCGAAGAGTGCTTTTCCTGTTAATTGCCCCTTATCATCAATGCACATTCTTGCTTTGGATGGTCTTATTGCTGTTATTCAGGGAATGGCTGAGAGGGTAGGGAATGGTTCGGTTGGTTCAGAGCATACTCCAGTGACTCTTGATGAATATACTCCATTCTGGATGGTGAAGTGTGATAACTATAGTGATCCTAGTTATTGGGTTCCATTTGTTCGCCGTAGGAAATACATCAAGAGAAGATTGATGATTGGAGCTGATCACTTTAATCGTGATCCAAAGAAAGGGCTAGAATTCCTCCAAGGAACACATCTCTTGCCTGACAAACTTGATCCTCAAAGTGTGGCCTGCTTTTTTAGGTACACTGCTGGATTGGATAAGAATCTAGTAGGGGATTTTCTGGGGAATCACGATGAGTTTTGTGTTCAGGTTCTTCATGAATTTGCTGGTACTTTTGATTTCCAAGACATGCATTTGGACACTGCATTGAGACTGTTTTTGGAAACATTTAGACTGCCCGGGGAGTCTCAAAAGATACAAAGAGTGCTTGAGGCATTTTCAGAAAGATACTATGAGCAGTCACCAGAAATTCTAGCAAACAAGGATGCCGCTCTCTTGTTATCATACTCGCTCATCATGCTTAACACAGATCAGCACAATGTACAGGTGAAGAAAAAGATGACAGAAGAGGACTTCATCCGTAATAATCGGCACATAAATGGAGGCAATGACCTGCCTCGAGAATTCCTCTCAGAGCTCTATCACTCAATATGCAAGAATGAGATTCGCACAACCCCTGAACAAGGTGCTGGTTTTCCTGAAATGACACCAAGCCGATGGATCGATCTAATGCACAAATCAAGGAAAGCTGCTCCATTCATAGTATCAGATTCTAGAGCCTACCTTGACCATGATATGTTTGCTATAATGTCCGGACCAACAATTGCTGCTATTTCTGTGGTATTTGATCATGCAGAGCACGAAGAGGTTTACCAAACATGCATTGATGGATTCCTAGCCGTTGCAAAGATCTCAGCGTGCCATCATCTTGAAGACGTACTTGATGATCTTGTTGTGTCTTTGTGTAAGTTCACAACATTGCTGAACCCTTCATCTGTTGAGGAGCCAGTGCTGGCATTTGGTGATGACACGAAAGCTAGAATGGCAACTGTGACCGTCTTCACTATTGCCAACAGGTATGGGGATTACATTCGCACAGGTTGGAGAAATATTCTGGACTGCATCCTACGGTTGCACAAACTTGGTCTTCTTCCAGCCCGTGTGGCTAGTGATGCAGCTGATGAGTCAGAGCTCTCTGCTGACACTGGGCATGGGAAACCTCTTACAAATTCTCTATCTTCTGCTCATATGCCCCCCATGGGTACTCCTAGGCGATCCTCGGGATTGATGGGCCGATTTAGTCAGTTATTATCCCTTGACACGGAGGAGCCAAGGTCACAACCTACTGAGCAACAACTAGCTGCTCATCAGCGCACCCTTCAGACAATTCAGAAGTGCCACATTGACAGCATATTTACTGAGAGCAAGTTTCTGCAAGCTGACTCTTTATTACAGCTTGCAAAGGCACTCATATGGGCGGCTGGGCGGCCTCAGAAAGTGGGCAGCTCTCCCGAGGATGAAGACACTGCAGTTTTCTGCCTGGAGTTGCTAATTGCAATTACTCTGAATAATAGGGACAGGATCGTGCTTCTTTGGCAGGGTGTCTATGAGCACATAGCCGGCATTGTTCAGTCAACTGTCATGCCATGTGCCCTGGTGGATAAGGCTGTTTTTGGGCTCCTCCGTATTTGTCAGCGGCTGCTTCCTTACAAAGAGAATCTTGCCGATGAACTTTTGAGGTCATTGCAACTAGTTCTAAAACTCGATGCCCGGGTTGCTGATGCATACTGTGAACAAATTACTCAGGAAGTCAGTCGCCTAGTTAAAGCAAATGCCCCTCACATCAGATCACAATTAGGATGGCGCACCATTACATCCCTACTTTCTCACACTGCTCGACATCCAGATGCCTCAGAGGCTGGATTTGATGCGTTATTGTTTATTATGTCTGATGGGGCTCACTTGTTGCCAGCCAACTACGTTCTATGTGTGGATGCATCAAGGCAGTTTGCAGAGTCACGTGTTGGACAGGCAGAGCGTTCAGTTCGTGCACTGGATCTAATGACGGGTTCTGTTGATTGTCTTGCGCGTTGGGCCTCCGAGGCTAAGGAAGCAATGGGAGAGGAGGAGGCTGTGAGGATGTCTCAGGATATTGGGGAAATGTGGTTGCGACTTGTTCAGGGATTAAGAAAAGTTTGTTTGGACCAGAGAGAAGAGGTTAGGAATCACGCTTTGTTGTCGTTGCAAAAGTGCTTGACAACAGGAGTGGATGGGATACATCTTCCTCATGGACTGTGGTTAGAGTGCTTTGATATGGTGATCTTCACGATGCTCGACGACTTGCTTGAAATTGCTCAAGGGCACTCTCAAAAAGACTATCGGAATATGGAAGGCACACTAATACTTGCCATGAAGCTCCTCCCAAAGGTGTTTCTCCAGTTGCTTCCGGACTTATCTCAGTTAACAACCTTCTGCAAATTATGGCTCGGTGTTCTCAGCCGAATGGAAAAGTATATAAAGGTGAAAGTTAGAGGTAAGAAGAGCGAGAAGCTTCAGGAGCTCGTTCCAGAGCTGCTTAAGAACACTTTGCTTGTCATGAAGACAAGGGGAGTGCTTGTGCAGAGAAGCGCGTTAGGCGGAGACAGCTTGTGGGAGCTGACATGGTTACATGTGAATAACATTGCCCCATCCTTGCAAGCTGAGGTTTTCCCTGATCAAAGTTTAGAAGAGCCATCACACGGTGACGAAGTAGGAGGAGATTTAGTACCTGATGAAACAGACCGAGTACCTTCAGCCAATACTACATCGCCTGAAGGTCCTGCCGGTGGAGGTTTGGATGTTGTATAATATTATAATTGGTGATTTTGAAGTACTGGTCTTGTTAATGCGTGTCCATAACCAAACGTGATCGAGAGAATTGAGTTATTAGTTTTTGAGGTAGCCCACTTGTTCACTCCACAAGTTTACAAAAGGCTTATTCATACATATTTTTTCCCCTTTGCTTGGAGGCTTATTGACACCGTTATAGCAGTTAAAAGTATGAGTACTGGCGTTTATATATGGCATACAAATTGAATTCCACCTAATTAATGGACAACCATGCGATGGACCAATAACAGCAAGGAAACACAAGAGTATATCTTCTCTTCTCTGGCAGCAATTATAAATTTAGAGAATTTGAAACACTTTTTTTAAAAAAAATAAAAAATAAAAAAGCTTGTAGGAAATTACAATTATTTGCATTGAGAAACCTGCCTTAAAGTAGAAATGGATTGGGACACTCTGTACCATTTTCCTGAAATGTTTTCTTTTAATTTAACATTAATCCATAAACTTGTGGAAACCGTAGGTTTTAGAATACCTAGCCGTCTATCTCACTTGTATTTCATCAGAGGTAATCAGCCTCTTTTATATACAATTAGGTTACAATTAGTTAGAGAAAGAATAGGAAACTAACTCCTAATTTACAGCTAGCTACAAATCAGTAACTAATCTACCATAAAGGGATTACATATATTTCCAAAAATATTATTTCCTAAACTGTAGGGAATAAACACGCTTTTCAACACTCCCCCTCAAGTTAGATCATGGATGTCAATCATGTCCAACTTGGATAGATGTTCCTCGAACCTGACTCGTGGTAGACCTCTTATCAGAAAATCAGCAAGTTGTCCTTTGGATGTGATGTAAGGTATGCACACAACCCCTTCTTCAACCTTCTCTTTGATAAAATGTCTATCCACTTCCACATGCTTAGTACGATCATGGTGGATTGGATTGTGAGCAATACTGATTGCTGACTTGTTGTCACAATACAGCAACATGAGATTCTCACTTTGAAGTGATAGCTCATTCATAATTCTTTTTAATCATAGAAGTTCACATATTCCTTGTGCAAGAGCTCAAAGTTCAGCTTCAGCACTACTCCTTGCAACCACTGGTTGTTTCTTGCTCTTCCAGGTCACTAGATTACCCCATATAAATGTGCAGTACTCAGTGGTAGACCTTCTATCACTAGCTGATCCAGCCCAATCTGTGTCAGTAAATGCCTCGATCTTCCTTGAATCATTCTTTTTGAAAAATAACCCCTTTCCTAGAGTTCCTTTGAGGTATCTCAAAATGCAATGAACTGCTCCAAGATGTTCTTCATATGGCTCGTGCATAAATTGGCTGACTACACTTACAACATAGGCAATATCGGGCCGTGTATGGGATAGATAGATTAGACGCGCAACCAACCTCTGGTATCTCCTTTTATCGACGGGCACCTCTCCTTTCTTATATCCCAGCTTGTGGTTCTCTTCGATAGGTGTATCTGCTGGTTTACTTCCCAGAAAACCTGTCTCTCTGAGCAAATCAACAGTATATTTTCTTTTTGAAACACAAATTCCTTTCTTTGATCTTGCAACTTCCATACCGAGAAAATACCTCATAGGTCCAAGGTCCTTGATTTCAAATTCTTTGGCTAGAATCTACTTCATTCTTTCTCCTTCGGTTGTGTCATCTCCAGTAAGAAGAATATCATCAACATACACAATTAGAACTGAAATTTTCCCATCCTGAGATTTCCTGAAGAACAAAGTATGATCAGTGTTAGCTTGAGTGTATCCATATCTCTTCACTGTTTTTGAAAAACGATCAAACCATGTCCTTGGAGACTGTTTTAATCCATAGAGGGATTTTTTCAGTCTACACACATTATCTACACCATAAACATCTTTAAAACCTGGAGGAACATCCATAAATACTTCTTCTGCCAAATCCCCATTTAGGAATGCATTTTTGATGTCAAGTTGGGAAATTTTCCAGTCTAAGTTTGCGGCAACAGAGAGAAGAACTCGAATAGTGTTGAGCTTTGCCACCGGGGCAAAGGTTTCTTGATAGTCTCTTCCGTAGGATTGTGTGAATCCTTTTGCGACCAAGCGAGCCTTAAATCTTTCAATAGAACCATCCGAATTATACTTCATCGCAAACACCCACTTGCACCCAACTGTTTTCTTTCCCTTCGGTATTGCTACACACTCCCAAGTTCCATTTTTCTCTAGTGCTTTGATCTCCTCCATAACTGCTGCTCTCCATTCTGGAACACTCAATGCCTCTTGAACTAACTTAGGAATTACTACATCGGACAGATTAGTGGCAAAAGCTCGATAGGATGGAGACAAATTACTATAGCACATATAGTCTGAAATAGGATGAGAAGTGCATGTTCTTTTTCCTTTTCTTAGGGCAATAGGAATATCTAAGTCCTGAGCTGGTGTAGAATTACCTGGACTTTGGCAGGGAGCATGATTCGCAGGAGGGTTTAGACTTGAAGTATCAAGAACCGGTGGATCCAATGACTGGTTCTGCTTTGGAGTGTGAATTCCTTCATTTCCTTTCCTTTTTCGTCTCTCAGAGACAAACAATTCTGGTCTTTGGACCTCTTTCTCAGTTTCTTTAGTGAGTGGAGTGGACTCAGGTAGCACAACAGTGGGAAGAGAGTGATCTGGTGAAGGAATGGAAACGGTTTGAGGAATGGAAACAGTTTGTGGATTAGGGCTCACAGAGGTAGGAAGAGTATCCCAAAAATTCCAAAAATTCCAAAAACTCTCTTCTGTGTTCACACTCTCCCCCTGAAGTGAGTTTTTGGTAAAGTATGGCTGATTCTCAAAGAAGGAAACATCCATACTAACAAACATTTTCCTAGTCTTTGGATCAAAACACTTATAATCTTTTTTTGTTGGTGAGTAGCCTAAGAAAACACATTTGATGGTCCTTGGATCAAATTTACCCTTGCTATGAGAATGGATATGGACAAATGAGGTGCACCCGAATGTTCTAAGTGGTAAATCTGAAATCAGACAATTTGTTGGATAGACACTTTGAAACGCTTCTAGAGGAGTTTTGAACCCTGGAACTCGAGTAGGCATTCTATTGATGAGGAATGAAAGTTTTAGGCACATTTGTGGTGAACATTAAGGACCTAGCAACTTCAAGTAGGTGCTTATTTTTTCGTTCAGTCAACCTATTTTGTTAAGGGGTATCTACACAACTGCTTTGATGAACAATTCCCTCACTTTGAAGAAATTTCCCAAGAACAATTTTAAAATACTCTCCCCCATTGTCTGTCCTGAGGATTTGAATTTGGGTTTGAAACTGAGTTTTGACCATCGAATGAAAATTTTTAAAAACTCGTTTTGTTTCGGACTTTGTTTTTAAGAGATATACCCAACATAGCCTAGTATGATCATCGATGAAAGTAATAAACCACCTAGCGCCTGAAAAATTTTTAACTCGTGAGGGATCCCATATGTCACTGTGTATTACTGAGAATGGTGCTGAATGTTTGTATGATTAAGATGGAAATGATACACGGTGATGTTTGGAGAGTTGACAAATTTCACATTGAAAAGAAGTGGGGTCTTTATTATTGAAAAGAGATGGAAACAAATTTTTCAGATACGGAAAGCTAGGGTGGCCGAGTCTATAGTGCCACAACATAACATTATTTTCACATAAAGAAACAGAAAAGGATCTGCTGACTAAATTTTGTCTACTTGAGTCTTCCTTGTCTAGGTAATAAAGTCCACACTTTTTAGCATTACCAATCATCTTCCCCAAAGCCAGTTCCTGAAATTGACATGAAGAAGAGCTAAACTTAGCAACACAGTTTTGATCGTGGGTGAGTTTGCTAATGGATAAATGGTTGCATGAAATAGAAGGAACATGAAGTACAGACTTTAGGACCATATTTTTAGACAAAATTAATGAACCTTTCCTTGCTACTGTGGCTAATGAACCATCTGCAATTTTTACTTTCAAGTTACCGGCACAAGGAGTATAAAAGGAGAAGAGTGAGGAACAACCTGTCATATGATCTGAGGCACCAAAATCTATAACCCATGGGGTTCTGTCCTTGGTTAGCACACTGAAGGACTGGGGAAAATTACCTTTCTGGGTAATAGAGGCAGATGGAAGAGAGGTGGAATTCAAGAGTTTCATAAGGTTTACCAGTTGCTCCTTATTAAAGGAAACGGGAGCACTCTCTGATTTTGATTCCTCAGAGGCCGTTTGAAAAGCTCTGCTAGTCCCTTGCTCTAGTTGTCCATTTTTCAGATGAGGGGGTTTTCCGTGCAGTTTCCAACAAGTTTCACGGGTGTGTCCAGTTTTCTTACAATGGTCGCACACAGGTCTATTTCCCTTCTTATTTTGGGAGTCAATCCCGCCATTAGGAAAGGTGGAGAACCTGTCGCCATTAGAAAAGTTGGAGGAGAACCTGTTGCTTCTGACTGCAAGGGCTGATGATTCTGACTCAGTGACAAGAGCCTCTCGGATTTCTTTTCCCAGCATAACACTCATTCTGCTTTCCTCCCTGCGGACTTCGGAGAATACTTCACGAGTGGATGGTAGACTTCACGTCCAAGAATTCTTCCACGAACCTCATCAAGCTCGTTGTTCAAGCCAGCCAAGAATGCAAAGCCACGATCCTTCTCAATCATCTTTTTGAATATGGCACTGTCTTGTGGACAGTGCCATTCATATTCATAAAATAAAGCTAGCTCCTGCCATAAGGTTCTGAGCGTATTATAGTATTGCAACACGCTCAGATCGCCTTATTTCATGTTGCGGATGCGTGTGGTAATTTCATAGACCTGGGCAAAATTTCCCAGATCAGAAAAAGTCTCCTTTATAGCTTCCCAGATTTATTGAGCAGTGGCAATGAACATATACGTCTTGCTGATTGCTGGCTCTATCGAATTGATCAGCCATGACATGATCAATGCATTCTCAGATTCCCAGATCTCAATGGATTTGAGACCTTCTTTTGGTTTCTATGTAGCTCCCGTCAGAAACCCAGTTTTTCCACGACCCCGGATGACTAACATTACTGACAATTTTTCTCCATCGAGTTTGTGAGTGGTGATTGGTTGAGAAGAGAGATTGTCATGAGTATTTGACAAGAGAGAGGATCTCGAAGATGATTTCGCCGATCCAGAATCGAGCGACTGATCACCTACGCTGGATGTGCCAGACATGGTGGCAGTTTGATTTTTTCGGTGATCAGATGTTTGGCTCTGATACCATGTGGAAACCAGTAGGTTTTAGAATACCTAGCCGTCTATCTCACTTGTATTTCATCAGTGGTAATCGGCCTCTTTTATATACAATTAGGTTACAATTAGTTAGAGAAAGAATAGGAAACTAACTCCTAATTTACAGCTAGCTACAAATCAACAACTAATCTACCATAAAGGGATTACATATATTTCTGAAAATATTATTTCTTAAACTGTAGGGAATAAACACGCTTTTCAACAAAACTACATATTTGTTCAATTGGTTATCAAAATTATAAATAAGATTTTATGTTATCCAAATTATAAATAGGAATTTATGTTAAGTTTATGTGCTTAAATGTTCAATTCTAAAATCTAGGGACTATAATTAAGAGGAAAGGGAGACAAATATCTCTTAGATTGCATGAGTCTTTAATTTTACCTTTTATTTTTGTTTAATACTCTTTTAATTAAATTCTATATTAGTAAAAAAGATATTAATCGAGATACGAAGAAAAATCTAAATCTACGCACTTTAAAAGTAAGTTTTCTAATTTTCTCAAATTTAAAAGCCACAAGTGTGCTAAAATCTAACTCAAAGTTCCCCTTTTCAAAGAAAAAAAAATCTTACTCAAAGCAGACAAAGCTTCCATATTATGCAATTTTTTTAAGGAAATTTCTTTGGCATTCCTTATTTTTTGAGAATATTGGTGTTATTTACTTATCAGTCGTCTGATTTGTATTACTTTTTATCTAATTTGATTTTTGACCATATTTACTATAGATCCAACGAACGACTGATAAATAAAGAATATCAGTGTTTTAAAAAAAAAAAAAAAAGACTACACCAGAGAAAAGTCTCATTTTTTTAATTCATTATTATTATTATTATTATTTGATAATTAATCTATTATCCTTATTGTTATTACCATGGTAATATAATTATTAGTTCCTCCTTCATATTCCATATAGTAATTATCAGTCTTAAAAAAAAAAAAAATAGAAAAGCAAAAACGTGGAGGGAATAGCAAACGGTTCCGATCGCATCCGAGCGAACGCGATGAAGCTTTGCTGACTCTGCTCTCGGCAGTTACGCCCGGCCTCTTCTTCATCTCTGCGCAGAGGCTAGGGTTTCTTCGTCCCTCTCTCTCTCTCCACTTTTCCAATCTGAGGTGCGTGTACACCATTGTTAGATTTACATTTCTCGCTTTCTCTGTATTCCACAGCTTCTGCGATTCGGAATGTCCCGTCTTCAATTAGATTACGATTTTGGTGTTTTCTGAATTTTGTCCTAATCGTTTGCCTTTCAAATCAAATTGATCGGTTTTTGCTTTGCCTGTGCTGAATTCAATTCAGAGTTGCGGGATCTATACTATAATTCTCCTACATTTTCTTTTTCTTTAAGAAATAGTGGTCCGTCGTGTTTTCCTTCGATTTTCTTAGCTCGTTGACTGCAAGTCTTGTTTGAATTGATTGTTGATACTTTGAATGATTGAGATTACATTTGTTGAATCGGATACGCGGATATCATCTGTGTTTCTTTTGTGTTCAATTTTGAATTTTAGATTTGCCAAGAGTGGAATCATATTGCTTCTTTTTTTTTCCCCTCTGTAGTTTATTTTATTTTATTTTGGGTGACTGGTTAAATCTTGATGTTGATTTATCACAAATGGCGGAATTAAAAAGTTGCGAAAACGTTGAACCGTAGCCTCGTTCGCAAATTAGGAATGCTGTAATTCTTTCGAGTTCATGAAGTTGGATTCTGTTTTTGGAGCTGATGTTTACAATCTCATGAAATTTGATTTTTGTTGCATGCTGAGTTGGTGGAGTTGGTATAGATATGCCTCTTGGTAAATGAAACATTTACATGTCAGGCATCTAACTGATAGTAATATAGCAATGAAGATCCTTATTATTGCTTTGTTTGTAATGCTTATAAGTTTTCAAATTCGATCCTACAAAGTAATGGGTTGTTTATTTTTATGGCATTATTATGTGGAAATGTTTGGTTGACGGTGAGAGACAGTGAGGATTGCTGAGGATTGGCGCTGGTAGTTGCATGATGATATCTGCAATGAAGATCTAGTGTTGTTATGCTGCTTCTGGGTTTTTAGCATTTTTTTAATTGAATTTTCACCTAAAAGATAATTCTATTAGCATCAACATTTTTTGTTCCATATATGTTTGTCTAAGCACTTGTGCGCATATGGGTATGGTTTCTCTTTTGGAGGGAAGGGGTATTTGTAAATAAGAATAAACTCTGTTGTCGCTGTGTGTAATACTCTGACGCTGTTATCTGCATTCACTTATGTTTCTGTGCTTACTTCATGCATGTATCTGCGTGTGAATTTTCTAATAGTATGTCTTTTCATCTCTGTGGATTGTGAAGGTATGCTTTGCTTTTGCTTATCTGCCGTCTCTCCGTAAAAGGTTATAACTAGCGGTAGAACTCTCGGTTCTGTTTTAAGAATATTGTTCAAAGATGGGCCGTCTAAAGAGTGGAATCAAGACAATTGAAGAACGTGAAGACTGTGATGGCTATTCTAGTAATGCTACTTTAGCATGCATGATTAATTCAGAAATAGGAGCTGTATTAGCAGTTATGAGGAGAAATGTAAGATGGGGTGTGCGTTATATGTCTGGTGATGATGAGCTGGAACACTCCTTAATTCAGTCTTTGAGGGCATTACGCAAGACGATTTTTACATGGAAGAGTCACTGGAATACTATCGACCCTGCTGAGTATCTTGTACCATTTCTGGATGTGATTCGATCAGATGAAACTGGGGCTCCGATCACTGGTGTTGCTTTGTCTTCTGTTTACAAGATCTTAACATTGGATGTTATTGATCAAAATACTGTAAGTGTAAAAGATGCGATGCACTTGTTAGTTGATGCTGTCACTAGCTGCCGATTTGAGGTCACTGATCCTGTATCAGAAGAGGTAGTTTTAATGAAGATACTACAAGTTCTTTTGGCATGCATGAAGAGTAAAGCATCTGTTGTGTTGAGTAATCAGCATGTTTGCACTATAATGAACGCATGTTTCCGTATAGTCCACCAGGCAGGATCAAAAGGTGAGCTATTGCAACGGATAGCTCGGCATACCATGCATGAACTTGTTAGGTGTATTTTCTCGCACCTTCCCGATGTTGGCAACTCAGAAAAAGCTTTGGTAGATGGAGTAGATACTGGCGATTACAAGGTATAATTGCTTCTTACTCTTTTGTTTTCTTTTTGAATGTTTCCTTTCTCTGTGCTTTGTATTAGTTGTCAGGAGTGAAGGATGCTGAAAGCAATTTACTGAAATAAGGAATTTTTTTTTTAATGTAAACAAGGAAATAGTTGAATGATGATTGAAAGCCTGTTTTTCATTGTTGTTGGGGGCTACTTTTTGATTGTTAAAGAATCTAAACAAATCAGGGCGTTTGATAAAGCCTGTCCAGTAGATTCTAAAAACTATAGCCCATCAACATAATTTGAGAAGTAGGTCGATTGTTGCTTTTGCAAGTTGTTTCTGCTATCGTTGTTGAAATTTACCAAAGTATCCTTTGTAATGAAGTAAAAGTTTTCAATAACTAAAAAGGATTAGAAAATTCAATAACTATTAGCTATCTTACATGAATTTATAATTTATCCCTTCAAACAAAGATTAATTTCTTTCTTTTTAGGAGATGACAAAACTAGAATTTTATTTTTTAGAATTGTAGGGTAAAAATATTCTGAACGTTGACCTCAGTATTAGAAATACAAGCTAAAACTATAAATATGTGCACTTAAAAGTTTTTATTAAAATGAAAATGAAGTATTCCTATTTTAATCATCATACATATTTACAACAATTTAACCTATAGTTTACCAAACAAATTCTACTTTTGGTATTCATAGCACTTTTGAAAAAAAAAAAAAAAAAACGCCTACCTACTTTTGGTCATAATAACTTTTGACTAACAACACAACTGACGACAAATACTTCAACAACACAACAATGTCAAACTGGTTTTGAATATTCCTTTGGCTAAATGTTAGTAGAAATACGAAACGTGAATACTGGTCTTATTTATTGGTCTTAAGTTTCTTTTTGTCTCATTTCATTCTTTAGTTCCAGATGCCTTTCGCTACACTTATTCTCTATTTAGCAAGTAAAAAGTATTTGGCACTTGGTTTCTGTCTTGCTTCTTTGAGAGGAGATCTCTGTTGATGTATTAGGAAAACTTGCCATATTTTCAGGCTACAGGCTGCATACAACTTATTGCCATACTTGAGAAATAACAAATATATTGTTCTAATATTCACTTTTGAGAAATATTGCTTAATACATACATGAATTGATTGCTCCTTTTGCAGAGTACTGGGTTGAGCACTGAGTTCGAATTGGGGAATAGACAATTGGAAAATGGCAACATGATGTCTGAATATGATGGTCAAACATTACCCGCAAATCATGCATTGAATGCTTCTGTTGGACAACCAGCTATTGGAATGGATGAAAATCCAATTGGGACTGGGGCTGGGAAGGACACTGTTACATATGACTTGCCTATGATGACTGAGCCATTTGGAGTACCCTGCATGGTGGAAATATTTCATTTTTTGTGCTCTTTGCTAAATGTTGTTGAGCATGTGGGAATGGGTCCCAGATCAAATACCATTGCGTTTGATGAAGATGTGCCGCTTTTTGCCCTGGGTTTGATTAATTCTACTATAGAGTTGGTTGGTCCCTCCATTTGCCATCACCCTAGATTGTTGAGTTTAATTCAGAATGAATTGTTCCGTAATCTGATGCAGTTTGGCCTGTCAATGAGTCCACTTACTCTTTCTATGGTATGCAGCATTGTTCTCAATCTGTGTCATCAACTGCGGGCTGAACTTAAATTCCAGCTTGAGGCTTTCTTTTCTTGTGTGATTTTGAGGATCGCACAATGCAAATATGGGGCCTCTTACCAGCTGCAGGAGGTTGCTATGGAGGCTCTTGTTGACTTCTGCCGACAGAAAACATTTATGGTGGAGATGTATGCCAACTTTGATTGTGACATAACTTGCAGTAATGTCTTTGAAGAACTTGCTAATTTATTGTCGAAGAGTGCTTTCCCTGTTAATAGTCCCCTGTCATCAATGCATATTTTTGCATTGGATGGTCTTATTGCTGTTATACAGGAAATGGCTGAGAGGGTAAGCAACGGATCTGTTGGTCTGGAGCAGACTTCAGTAAATCTTGAAGAGTATACTCCATTCTGGATGGTGAAGTGTGACAACTACAAGGATGCTAGTCAATGGGTTCCATTTGTTCGCAGGAGGAAATACATCAAGAAAAGGTTGATGATTGGAGCTGATCATTTCAATCATGATCCAAAGAAGGGGCTAGAATTCCTCCAAGGAACTCATCTCTTGCCTGACAAACTTGATCCTCAAAGTGTGGCCTGTTTTTTCAGGTATACTCCTGGGTTGGATAAGAATTTAGTAGGAGATTTTCTGGGAAACCATGACGAGTTTTGTATTCAGGTTCTTCATGAATTTGCTCGGACTTTTGACTTCGAAGACATGAGTTTGGATACGGCATTGCGACTGTTTCTAGAAACATTCCGACTACCTGGAGAGTCGCAAAAGATACAAAGAGTGCTTGAGGCTTTCTCAGAAAGATATTATGAGCAGTCACCACATATTCTTGTTGATAAGGATGCTGCTCTATTGTTATCGTATTCACTCATACTGCTCAATACAGATCTGCACAATGCACAAGTGAAGAGAAAAATGACAGAAGAGGATTTCATTAGGAATAATCGGCGTATAAATGGAGGCAATGACCTACCTCGAGAATTCCTGTCAGAACTTTACCACTCAATATGCCAGAATGAGATCCGCACAACCCCAGAACAAGGCCCTGGTTTTTTGGAAATGACCCCAAGCCGGTGGATTGAACTAATACACAAATCAAAGAAAACTGCTCCATTCATAGTATCAGATTCAACAGCCTACCTTGACCAAGATATGTTTGCTATAATATCTGCGCCAACTATTGCTGCTATTTCCGTGGTATTTGATCAAGCTGAACATGAAGAGGTCTACCAAACATGTATTGATGGGTTCCTAGCCGTTGCAGAGATCTCAGCATGCCATCATCTTGAAGATGTACTTGATGATCTTGTTGTGTCTCTCTGTAAGTTCACAACACTGCTGAA
>NW_010361068.1:306295-320552 GCF_000414095.1 Morus notabilis | reverse complement strand
TGCTGAACCCATCATCTCTTGAGGAATCTGTGCTGGCCTTCGGTGATGATACCAAAGCTAGAATGGCAACTGTGACAGTTTTCACAATTTCCAACAGTTATGGTGATTACATTCGAGCAGGTTGGAGAAATATTTTTGATTGCATCTTAAGGTTGCACAAGCTAGGTCTTCTTCCAGCACGTGTGGCCAGTGATGCAGCTGATGAGCCAGAGCTTCCCACTGATAATGGGCATGGAAAACCTCTTAAAAATTCTCTATCCTCTTCTAATATGTCTTCCGTGACTACTCCAAAGAGATCCTATGGATTGATGGGGCGATTTAGTCAGCTTTTGTCCCTTGACACAGAGGAGCCAAGGATACAACCTACTGAGGAAGAACTAGCTGCTCGTCAGCGCACCCTTCAGACAATTCAGCAGTGCCACATTGACAGTATATTTACTGAGAGTAAGTTTCTGCAAGCTGAATCTCTATTGCAGCTTGTACGAGCACTGATATGGGCTGCAGGGCGACCTCAAAAAGTGGGCAGCTCTCTCGACGATGAAGACAGTGCAGTTTTCTGCCTGGAGTTGCTAATTGCAATTACCCTTAATAACAGGGACAGGATCGTGCTTCTTTGGCAGTGTGTGTATGAGCACATTGCCGGCATTGTTCAGTCAACTGTCATGCCTTGTGCCCTGGTCGAGAAGGCTGTTTTCGGGCTTCTCCGTATATGTCAGCGGCTGCTTCCTTACAAAGAGAACATTGCCGATGAACTTTTGAGGTCATTGCAACTTGTCTTAAAACTTGATGCCCGGGTTGCTGATGCATACTGTGAACAAATTACACAGGAAGTCAGCCGCCTTGTAAAAGCAAATGCCCCTCACATCAGATCCCAGTTAGGGTGGCGCACTATTACATCCCTTCTTTCCATCACTGCTCGACATCCAGAAGCTTCAGATGCTGGGTTTGACACTCTCTTGTTCATTATGTCAGATGGGGCCCACTTGTTGTCAGCCAATTATGTGCTTTGTGTGGATGCATCAAGGCAGTTTGCTGAGTCCCGAGTTGGACAGGCGGAGCGCTCTGTTGTTGCAGTTGATCTAATGGTGGGTTCTATTAATTGTTTAGCGCAGTGGGCCTGTGAGGCTAAGGATACAATGGGAGAGGAGGAAGCTTTAAGGATGTGTCAGGATGTTGGGGAAATGTGGTTTCGGGTTGTTCAGGGATTAAGAAAAGTTAGTTTGGACCCGAGAGAAGAGGTCCGAAATCACGCTTTGTTGTCGTTGCAAAAGTGCTTGAAAGGAGTGGACGGGATACACTTTCCTCATGGTTTGTGGTTACAGTGCTTTGATATGGGGATCTTTACGCTGCTTGATGACTTGCTTGAAATCGTACAAGGGCAGTCCCTTAAAGAGTATCGAAATATGGAAGGAACGCTTGTTCTTGCTATGAAGCTTTTGACAAAGGTGTTTCTGCAGTTGCTTCCGGATCTATCTCAGTTAACAACTTTCGGCAAATTGTGGCTGGGTGTTCTTAGCCGAATGGAAAATTATATAAAGGTGAAAGTGAGAGGTAGGAAAAGTGAGAAGCTTCAGAAGCTAATACCTGAGCTGCTTAAGAACACCTTGCTTGTTATGAAGACTACGGGAGTGCTTGCGCATAAAAATGCTTTAGGTGGAGATAGTTTGTGGGAGCTGACATGGTTACATGCGAATAACATTGCTCCATCCTTGCAGTCTGAACTTTTTCCTGATCAAAGTTTAGAAGAACCGTCACATGGTGGTAAAGCGGGGGGTGATGTAGTATCTGATGAAACAGGCCCACATGCAACTCTAACGGCATCCACTGAAGTTCCTTCTGGTGGAGGTTAGGAAATCGTATTTTTGGAACTCAAACTGGTCTTGTTAACGGATGCGCAACCCTGCATGATGATGAGAAATTGAATTACTTTTTTCCTTAGAGGTACTCTCATTTTCGAAATCTGAATTTGCAGAACCGGGCAAAGGCGAACCACTACTAGATTTGGTCATTAGCTACTAGGTGTCGTTTATTGCCACAAATAAAAGAGATGTGCTTGGTCTTGTGGTAACCATGGCGGGTTGGTCAGAATTCTAGCAAGGACGATTCTTTCATTGTATTCAATTTCCTTTCATTTTCTTCCTCCATGAAACTCTATTAGGGTGGAGTTCCCGCATAACCCTAATGATCCATCTCTCTAACCTAGTAGTAGTAGAGTGCTTTTTAGGCTGAGAATTTTGACCCTTTTTCTTTGCTGTATTTGATATGTTATACCATAAAGTAAACAACCCCTCTTTTATTTTGTATTAGCTTGCTCATTTGTGTACAGAACCAAGGTTGCTCATTAGTATTTTAGCGATCATGAGAATTTAAAATTACAATGGGCTTGAAAGTTGAACCTTCTATAGTCACTGCCTTGCATGATGGTGTGTGTTTTGCCAGTTTGTTTTTTTGTTTTGTTTGTTCGTTTGTTTACTTTATTTATTTATTTTTGCTTAATGACTTCTATTATTGAAAATAAAAGAGAAAATAAAAATAAACGATTCCTTTTCTTAGGGCCCGTTTGGTACATGTATTAAAATTATGATGGTTAATTTTAGAGTTTAAAATTTAAATTTTGTATGAAAGTAAAATACCGTAACAGAATTAATAATCATGATTTGAACGTAAGAAATAAACGAGCCCTTAATGACTCATAGCGTAAGCTGCCAAAGTTGTTTTCGCCAGTAAATATGTACTTAAATGTAAACTAATCAAGATGATTATGAGTGGCATCAAACAACATACGTTGGATTAGTACCTTTCCAGATACCGAGGAGGAAAATAATGACAACTCCTATTGATTTTGCTTGTGGTCCCTTGGCATCATTTTGCATAAGATTGTGATATAAAGCACAGGGCATTATCCCACCCTCAACTATGGGCCAAAACAGTACCATATGGTACTCGTGAGACCGAACTCGGATCCAAGTATCATTTAGCCAACCCTTTTGTTGTCGTAAAATTTTTCTACAGTAGTTTTAGCTGTCGGAAAAACTAATCAAGTATCATTTAGGCCAAATTTTTGTTACAATATTTTTCTCACAAAAATTTAATTTTAATTTTTTTATTATCGTGTTTTCTTTCATATAAAAATATTTTGAGTTGTGAAAAGAATACATCCAAATTCAGGGGTGCGGAAACACGAGTTTTTCAATACTCGGAGAAGAATCATATGTAGCATGTGCATTTCATCTCTTTGGACGATAGACGTTGCAGTGAATTGCAAAGAATCAAACTGTTCATGGTTTTATGTGTTGGTATTGGATTCTAAAGACAAGTGCTTTACATTTTTTGCCGCAAGGAGTGGGCATCGTTACTGCAGAATTATTAAGATAAAAAGAGCTTTTTGACGTTTTCTTCAGCCGGTTTATTGAGTGGCGAATTTGGGTGGCAAAAAGAAAGGGAGACTAGGAATGTAGCAATTAGCGTTATTCTTTCCTTTGTTGGGTAGCAATTCTTTGCTTGGATTGTTATTTCTTTTGATTCTAAATTCTGATACCGCCTCTTTTAGCAGCTTTTGTTGTTTGTTTCTAGTATTCTTTTGCGGAAAATATACTATGTTTGATAGTTTTTCAATTTAGTACTCTCACGTCCAAAAAATCTCAGTAAGTAGCAATGTTAATAATAAAATAAAATAGTGAGCGACGTTCTTCAATTTCGGGCATCTTAATGCACTGATATCTCCTTGACGTCTCACAACGCTCCTCTGTCTATGGATCTCCTTGACTTGTGTCATCCCTTTGAGCATACATCTTCGAGTTTTACGACAAAGTGTCGACAGAACAAGACAACGACATTGGCGCGTTGTGGCAGCAGCGAGGGCAACGTGAGGAACAGGGAAAATGAGTACAAGGAAAGAATAAGAGAGAAAAAGAAAAAGAAAGAGAATAGAAGGAGAAGGAGAAAACTTCAAGCAAATTTGAAATTTGCAAAACTTAGTAAAGGTAAAATCATCACCACAGTAGGTTTTAATATTTGTAATTGTAGCATATTTTAACAAGAAGATTGGGATGCCATTGGAATTCCGGCCTATCTCAAATCTTCTTTTAAGGCTTTGGTCAATGATTTTGTAGTGGATGGTAAATAGAATATACCAGATTTCTTTAAGGTTGCTTATCCAGATTGCTGGAGTTTGATTGATAAGGTTGTTATACCCTTGTTCTGCTAAGGATATATATGAAGTTTCTCATGCTAGAGGTACTCCAACTAGTTGGAGTTGCAAAATCTGGACACCTTTTATTCCTCATCGTTTCTTTTTTCTTGTTTGGAGATTGTTATATGAAAAGCTTCCCGTGGATGTTACTCTCTCAAGACTTTTGATATTCAACTTGATTTCTCTTGTAGTTTGTGTGGGAGGGCTGAGGAATCTATTATTCATCTTTTCTTGGAATGTCCTTACTCGCTTGGTCTTTGGAATTGAATTATGTTGATCTTTCACCGTAAAGTTTCTTGTAATGGTAGCATTGGTGATTTTTGGCATTCTGTATTAAGAGTTAATTTTAGTCTTTTAGTCAAGAAATTTTGGCTTCTTGCTTTTATGGTTGGTTGTTGGTTTATTTGGGATCTAAGGAACAGGGTGCGTTTCGAAGGGGATAGTGTGAGTCCAAGTGCTGCTTGTGCGTTTATTCTTATCATCCAAGATTTTCAAACTCGGTTATTCTTATAATTCCGCTTCTGAAATTTGTACTCTTAATAAGTTATTATGTTCGTCAAAATTTTCCTAGAAGTCCAAAAATTCTCCCTGTTTATTGGATTTCTCCTTCTTCCAGGTGGGTGGACAACACTAATGGTTCAACTAAAGAAGTCCTGGTTCGATTGCTTATGGAGGTATTTTCACAAATGCTAGGGGGTTTGTTTGCGGTTGTTTTAATGTCTTCCTTGGGAATGGTTTTGCTTTTGAAGCTGAATTATGAGCTATGATCAATGCAATTTCTATTGCCTTTGAGAATGGTTGGCGTAAATTGTGGCTTGAGAGTGATTCCTCTTTGATCATTTGTCTTTTGAGCTCTAAGTCTTTACAGGTTCCGGGGTTGCGTAATGAGTGGAGCAAGGCTCTTTCTTTGTCCATGAGAATGGATTTTTATTTGTCTCATGTATATCATGAAGCTAATGGATATGCCGATAAGTTTATTAATCTTGGAATTATTAATTGTAATAAGATGTGGTGGTCTCATTTTCTTAATTCTTTAGAGTAGTATGTGTACAGGGATTACATAGATTTACTTGATTTTGAGATTGTTGTAGCTTTATTACTCTTTTTTGTTCTTTAATAATATGAGCCTTATTTAAGGCGGTATTTTTTTTTTAAAAAAGAAGAAGATTAGGGTGGGTGACATCAGTAGATGCCATTCTCAGATCGTGCAATTCTTCCTAAATGTCTCCTTAAAATTTGTTTTAATTTTCTATGTAGAATTTTTAAATCAATAGCACAAAATGATGGATTAATGAATAGTGGTGAAGTCAGGAATTTTTTCAATAAGAGCGTGATTAAATTTAACTTTTGAATTAAACCTATATGTAGTAATTAATAGAGGTAAATCTAATATCCAAACTTTTAAATTTGTATGGTTTATTTTAGACTTAAATTGGAAATAAGAATATAATTAAAATCAGAACTCAAGGTCTAATTAATTTTCTTTAAAAACTATAGAGAAAAGACGATAAAAAAGTTTTGAATGGGAACACGTAAGGAGAAAGATGTAAAAAATTATAATATTTGTGTCAAATTGTAAAAGGAGTTTTTGGCGCCAGTGAGGGCAGGCGCCGCACTGTCAAAGTATGCATCTTTTTTACCTCAATTTACCCGTCTCTTAAACTACATAGGTGTTCTTTTTTTTTTTTTTTTTTTTTTTTTTTTTTGTTTAATGGGTACGTATATGAGTATTCTTTATTTTCAATTTCATCCTATGCATTCTTTTTTTTTTCCTTTGAAAACATAGAACCATAAAAAGATAAAGATGCACTTAAATATGACCTGGAAAATTTAAAAGATAAAGTATTATCATGGTTTTGTAAAAGCTTATTATTTATGTTATTTTAAATAATTAAATGTCATTATGATCTTTTATTTTCTCTTTATTAATCAAGAATTAGAGGTACAATTAAGATCTATGCACTTTTAAGGGTAAATTATGTAATTTTTTCTTAATTTAAATGATAATTATTTATATTTTAGTGAAGTGACATAATATTTTGTTACATCTTAAATGGTATTTCTGATTTTTTTCCTATTATAAAAACATTAAAACCATAAAAACATGATTTTCTTCCTCATTTGCCGCGGTTGATTCTTTTGAAAGAAAACATACAAATTTTCTTAAAATATTTTTTAGAAGCTGTTTAAAGGTACTTTTGACTTTCTGCTTTATTGTTTTCCCCTGATAAATTGAGATCAATGATATTGAAATATGTTTCAAAATTCAATTTCTATAAACAAAAAGATAAATTGAAAAAGTTGAAATTAAGAGATATATTTATGTAATTAACAAAAAATAACTTCATAAAAAACCCCAAAATAAAAAATCAAAACTTATATACAATGAATTATTGTGGAAATTTTAAGGATAAATGGTAGTGCATTTTTTATGAAACATAAATGGTAATGTATGTTGATTGATATAAGAAATTATGTACCGTACTCGACCTATACCCATATATGAATATGAGTTGTTATAAGCTCTTTTCAAACTATACACCGTATGTTGTTTATGAAAATATTTAGGATGGTAATTTATAAAATCGGTTTATCATTTTAGTGCTTTATGTTTTAACGTAATGTCATATCTTGTTAATATCTTGTTGTTTGGAAATTATTGAAGGGTCTTGTGGGTTAAATATAATATCATTATGGTAACGTGGGTCCGTGTTTTGGAACCAAAATACAGCCTACTCTTTTATTATTAAGCATCAAATTGACATCGTAAAATTATTTTAAAAATAAAGATTTAAAATTAAGAACCTTGTTGATCTAGTATTGTTTGTTGAGTTCTGTTGAATTTTTGTTTTTTTCCTTAATATTTTTATATGATAGAATTTGTGTTTATTAATAAAAGGGTAAATTGAACATTTAATTTCCAAAAATATATTCAAGAAATGAGAATGATATTTTTGAAAATCATAAGGTGACTTTTAATATTTCTTAAGACATTAAAGTACCAATATCGTGATGTTAAAATGCACCACAAGGTATAAAAATAATAGAAACCCATAATAAGTTTTAAAAGAGAGAGAAAACACAAATAAGTCACACACATGTAAAGAAGCTCTTTAATAGGAAATGTAATTTTAATTTTTCTATACTTCTTTGTCGTATCAATTAAGCCGGTCTGCACCCTTTAACATAACAACAAGATGGACCAAATAAAAAAAAAAAAAAAAAAAAAAAAAAACAAGATGAGCCGAATCACCAGTTGCATAGTTTCTATGATCTTAAAAATGAATAATTATTGAACAACTCACGTTGATTTATTTATTTAAAGAAAAACATAAACAGAAAGTCAATAAAATTACTAGTTATCCTTAAAGAAGTAATAATAAATAAAATGATTTTTAATACAATTCCCCCTAAACTTATCGTAATTTTACAAATTACTCCCCAAACTCTTAACTTGATCAATTAATTCTTTGATTTTGTAAAATTGTTGTAATGTGCCTCGTTTTATTACATTTGCTCAAATTTTTATTAGATCTAAAGGACTAAAAGTTAAAGAAATTGAATTTTTGTGTTGCATTTAAATTGAGATGGTAAAATTTTTCGTCGAACGTGTATTCTTAACACTAATTTAACAGAATCATTGTCAAAACCAGGCATATTAGAATAATTTTATAAGTTAAAGGGATAACTTGTTAAAATTAAAAATTCGGGGGTAAATTGCTAAAGTCATACAAGTTTAGAGGCAAATGTTTAAAATACCCTAAATCTAAATAAAACTACCAATTACGTGATTATCCATCTCATTTTAGACTTATTAGTCAATGATGTTATCAATTTTGGTAGTCAAAAACCAACCATAAAGAGGATGCTCAACATATATATCTAAACCAAGTCTAATCCATATATAGATTTGAAATAATATTGATCAAGTCAAAATCTGCGCCCCAAATACAAACGCATTCTAGTCTTCACCATGGACAAGACCAATAAACAGAAACGTTAGAGTTTGACACTCATGCAAGACAGTAGTAGGTAAAAGTTTGATGCCAGGTCGCGCTCAAACTTGGACCAAAAGCATTTTTGCCAAGAGAAAATCTAAAAAGATGTCCCATGAGTTCCACCAGCTAAGGCCCCGTTTGAGATTATTTTTAAAGGTCATTTTTCATTTTTTTTAAAGAAGCTATAATAAATTAGAGTGTTTAGCAAATTCTATTTTTGTCCAGTAGGTCATTAATTGTCTTTGCACAATAATTTATGTTGTTATTATCTAAATTTATTAAAATAACTTTAATAATAAAACTTAATTATCAATTTATCTATTTTATTTTTTCCATATCAAATGGAAAAACATATATTTTTAAAAAATAGTTATTTAATATTAAAAATCTTTAATAAATACAACATGTTAAATTTTATTCAATTGTTTTTAGTAATTATCAAAATGTTTAAAATAACAACAATAAATAAAAATTTAGTAGATTAATTAATTTTCCTTACCAATAAAAATGGAAAGATCCGTTTTTGGCAATTTATCATATATATTAATTAAAGTCCAACCAAATAAATTAGCGAAAATAGTAAATAAATACGCACAAGAAGTTAGTATCGCAGATCGGTAACAACTTACATCTGTAGGGTCACGCACAGATGTTGAATAATTCATTTTCTCAACGATTACAATCACCAATGGACTTGTGCAATCTAACTCCCTCTCGTAATTGCCGCCTAAGTCTTCATGTAACAATTAGCTGAATCTATTCGGCGAGTACCACTCGTCTTTAAAATTTGTACGGTAAAATCCCTTCAGTTGGCAGAGCACAATCTCCTAAAAGCTTCTAATTCTTCTCTCGAAGAACGATGAACGATTGAACTTCCTTTAACACTGCAAATGTTTTCTCCAAACACTACTACTTCTCCTGAAAAATGATAATGAAAACTTCTCAAAATATTATGCGTGAAACTCAGAAAGCTCAGATAATGATTAGCCTTGAGTTGTATTTATAGAGCAACCTATAATCCTCTTGAAACAACCGCTTAAGGATAAAGCCAATATCTTAAATTAGCAGCTTCGGCATATTTCCAATTTTACAAGGATTTATCTTCCAAGATAACACGCTTCAGCTATTCAAAAATCAAACCATGTGCTGTACCTCTCCATTTACGTAGGCCATCAAGTATAAGTATATATATATATATATATCCAAATCTTCTTCAAGTTTCAAATCTTGAATAATTGAATATCAGATTTTCATCTTCAGCACCATCTTCAACCTTGGGTCTTCGACTCTAACAGCATGCACGTGGAGAAAGTCTTCAAATCCTTCACATCTTCAAATTTGTTCTGAACTTCAAAAACGGATTTGACCAAATCACATTCATATTCAAGTGCCAAGCATTATATCAGGATTTGTACTTTGGCTTGCACATCACGACTTGAGCTTCACTTTTTTTTTTTTTTTAATTAAACTGCTTGCCAATCTAAACTCCTAACAAAAGTAATTTATTTTAAGAAATATTTTAATTAATAAATTAAAATTATATTTTTCTATATTTTGAATATTGACCTTAAAAATAGAAATAAAACTAGCTATAAATATGTGCTAAAGT
Source organism: Morus notabilis (assembly GCF_000414095.1). NCBI lineage: Eukaryota > Viridiplantae > Streptophyta > Magnoliopsida > Rosales > Moraceae > Morus > Morus notabilis. The sequence goes on along the minus strand of NW_010361068.1, from coordinate 310,753 downwards.
ATGTCTGCTTTCGTCATCATAAATCACTACAATAATTTTATACACAATTTACTAAACACTTAAATTTTTACTTTTAATATTCATAGTAGTTTTGTAAAAATTACCAATTATTTGTATATTTTTATCATAGCAACTTATTACTAACACCAGAGACACAACAAAAATTTTTAACAACACAATAATATCAAATTGGCCCTAAATCTTATATTTATTTTTGTGTTTATGAAATTTAAAAAGAATTGCTTACTTATTTAAACTATCCCAAAATAATTCTTTAAGTTTTTCAAAACCAAGTAAAATATAACTCTTTAACCGGTCAAATTGTTGAAAAGAACATAAATGCCCTCAATAATCAATAATTAGGTATCATCTTAAGTATTAACGACTAGGAAAATAAATTTAGGAAAATAATTGCAAAAATTTCAATACAACTTGACGTGTCATGTTGGTCTAGCTCCTCACAAGATCTGATGCCATTATTATCCACACACACTAGTGGAAGTGGCCCCGGCGGCCCGGCCCACACTGGATCCTATACTTTGTGGTTGTCCGAACACAATGATTTTATTGTTAATTTTATTTACTGTTAAAATTATTTTAAAAATTAAAAATTAATGGCTTAAATATATATTCAAACAATAATTATTGATGTTATTTTTGCTATTTTAGAAATTTTGACTAGTCAAAGGGTTAATTTTTTTCTTTTAACAAATATACTGGATAATTTTAGAATAATCGTGAAACATAGATGGCTCGTTCATTTTACCGATTTAAGTTTTTAGTTTTAAGTTTTTACAGTAAAAAGTACTCAAAAAATATCACATCTAATTTTTTTTACTACAGTGAAAAGCTCTCAAAAAATGTCACATCTCAACTCGAATTGAAAACTCGAATCTACAAAGTGAACGAGGTCAAAATACTTTTTGAATTAACAAGATCATGAGATTTAACTAAAACTCATGGGATACTTTATCTTTTGTGAGCAACCAAACCAAAAGTACCTATAGAATTTTATAATACACAGGTACAATATGGAAAAAAAGAAAAAGAAAAACATGTCCAGATCATCATATTTTGTTATATTTTGTTAAAATGTTATACATTCAAAGTCAAGCATTTAACATGATAATAAATTGCTATAATTTTTTATGACGTAGAAAAAGCATATATATAACGATGTTGCTTAAGAAATAGAAAAAAACATATATATAACAGTGTTGCTTAAGATATTAATTCACGGTGTCTAGCTTTTATTCTCTCAAATAAATCGTATGATTACAGTTGACAATGACCGTGTAAGATAGATATAATGGGATGCTCCAATTGAAATAAAATGTGATAGGGAATAAAACGACTTAAAAATAGTGATAGAGAGAAATTTGATATTTTATCACTCAAAATCGGTTTAAAGGCTTTTTTGTACGGATATTCTCTCAACTTTTCAAATTTAGTAATTTGGTCATTATTCTTTTTTGCATGACAATTGATAGAATACTTTTTGAATTAACAAGAACATGAGATTTAACTAAAACGCATGAGATACTTTTTATATTTTATCTTTCGTGAGAAACCAAACCAAAAGTATTTATAGAATTTTATGGCGTACGATTTTATCCCACAATAATTGCCCCCAGGTCAAGGCTACTTATCAGGTGGTGTCAACCTTCATAGGCAACCCATGCTTGGAGCCTTCGCACATTCGATGACCTGGCATAGGTGGTGCCAACTTGGTACCGCTAATAAATAATGACTGATGTTAGGGCGGGTTCTTGGGAAGGCTAACAGTCACATCGATTCAGCTCATCATTTCGCTGACGTTTCGTATTTTTTGAATGGGGGATTCTGAACCGTCCGATCGCGTCTTTCCGGTCTCCCACCTTTGTCACTATCGTTCGATCTTGATAGATCGCCCCCGCCATTGGTTTCACTAGGATTCCATCCAATGGCCAGGGGTTGAGGGTCCATTCCCATTTATAAGTCTGCTTCAAACTGAAGCCATTTCCATCCAAATTTCTGAGGATTGCGTTATTCTGCCCAGATTTTCCCAGTACCCTTTATTCCACTTCGCTCACTTCATTTGGTGTCTCGTGAAGCCCTTTCAAGTTTAATCTTCAGATTTCACTATCCTTCAAGCCTCCGGTAAGTCTTCTCATTGCAATCACATTTTTGCATACTTCCTTGCACATTTTTTGCTTTCCTTGCTTGGTTTTCGCTAGATTATTGCCTGTTTAAGGCTTGAGATAGATGTTTAGGAGGTTAAAAACTTACTTCGCGTATGTTTGGGGCTCTAATAAACTTGTCTTTTTGGTTTCTGGTTGACTATCGAGACTTTGAGGTTTTGGACTAAGGGTGTTTCGCTAGGAAATCTGGGTTCCATTTGAACATTTGCCATTCTTCTTTTATGAATGATCAACGACTTTATGAACCATCGGCGCTCACATGCCTTCAGCTTGAATGATCATCTTTTTTCTTACCCTTACCCTCTCGACCTAAGATTTTAACTCAGCTCATATTATCCTTCTTTTCTTATTATACCAGAATAATGGCTCCCAAACCATCTAACCGTCGAAAGGGTCCTTCTTCGTCTGTTGTGAGGCTGGACTCTCATTCCACCGTTGAGCCCTCATGGATGTCTTCCTCATTGGGTGATGACTCCATTCTGAGGGAAGTGGACAACTATGCAGCTAACCCAAGGGACAATGCCGACAGTGTCGACCTCATGGTAGAAGGGGATGACGGCGGCGAAGTTCCTCTAGAAGGGGGAGTAGTGTTTGCAATCGCTGCTTCCGTCATCGAAGCCCCTTTGGCCGCCATGAGTGGGAACGCAGATAGGCCATCGTTTACTGCTAACTTGACAGCGCCGAAGACTCAGAACAGAGACATCGTCCGGGCATTCAGAGACGGACGCATAGACGGGAGATGGTTTGAATACCTCATCCCGGATATAAACTTTAGGTCTAGCCTTCCTTCTTCTGGGTATCTTTCAGCGTACATCCGGGCCTTCACCGCATGGATGACATTACCGATTCATCCCTTTGTGAAGGATTTTCACCATCATCATGGCATCTCTTCAGCCCAACTAGCGCCGAAATTATGGTATTGCTTCGCTGGTGCCTAGGTTTTATGGAGTCAGTGGTTTGATGTGCATCTGCCCCTAGATGAATTTTTGTATATATACAAGTTAAGCCACGTCGTTATGTGCAAAAGGTGGTACTTTTTGGGTAGTCATGGGCAGTCAAAGCCCATTTTAGGTAAATTGATCTAGGGCATTCCTTCTTCCTCCCGCTGCTAGAAACCTATGTTCTTCATGGTCAGGGGACCTTTGAACTTCCACCCCGAAGACTGTATGCCCCAACGCCGAAAAGTACAAATGTCGTTTAGGAGACTAAGTGAGAACTGTAAAAAAGTTCCTTCTCCCCTCTTTTTTTTATATATATAATGCTAACAATTATCTCAATGCGCAGTCACTCACGACCGGCCGAAGCTAACTGGGAACAGGCGGGCGAGGGTACTTGACGCCTTCACGATTCGAGAGAACAAACGCAACATTAACATTCTTCTAACCAAGGCCATGTTGGGAATGGTGTCCTAGAAGCATAAGATGTAATAGGATATTTATTATTTATTTAATAAAATAGTTTATTCATTATTTTATGTGCATATATTTATGAATATTTTATGAATATCAATAAAATTTCATGATTATTTATGTAACCTTAAACATTGTATATAAGTGTTATATACGAGAGGATAATGTTTAAGGATAATAATAAAAAAGCAATGTTCATAATGAATTTAATTAAAGTTCGGAATATTTAATTAAAACATTATTAATACATGTCATTCCCATTTAGAATGGAACGGTGTTATCCGCACTGTTAATATGGAGAGATATTGAATGAGTGTATTTCGCATAATGAGATTATGTGGAACAAGGACACATGCACAATATGAATTTCTAATAATTCCGTTAAGTATAGAAATTCTAATTGAGTATACCGATGGTCATATATAGAATGATCTTAATCCTGAGTTCTTAACAGACTCCTATTTATGGATTCGTGTCTTTTGATTTACTCGGTACGGATTCTGAGATCCTGAATCCTATTCCTTGTATTTTGGAGACAGTATGAAGTAGGTAGCCGGGAATGTTATTACACGAGATGGAATCCATTCCTTCTTAAGAAAGAAGTAGATAAATAATTCTCTTGAGGGTTGATTCGGTACTTGGACCAGTAGGAGCTCCGATTCATGAATGTGTTTTATGAATCACTGTCCATTAGATAATCAATGGTACTCAAGGATAAATAAGTAATTAGAGAGGTTAACGGATTTTACCTTGCTCTAATGATGAATTATTTATAGAGGATTAATCTATATGCAATGACTATATCAAATGGACACTTCACAATTTAGAAGTAATTTATGTCTATAATTTCGAGAGTGCAATTCTAAGTT
>NW_010361068.1:263818-306052 GCF_000414095.1 Morus notabilis | reverse complement strand
GATTTATCAATTTAAACTTATTTAATAAGTTGTTCAATTTAGAAATTCAAATTAATTTAAGTTTGACTTAAAAATTTGAATTTGAATTTGAAATAAAATTGGACTACAGGATAAATAATGATTTTCTCTTCCTTCCCTATCCAGTATTGGCACCACACACAAGGATAGGAATCCCTAGCATGGCCAGCCACAAGGGATAAGGGATAGAGGAGAATTTTGGTTCGAAATTCAAATTGGAGATAGAGATTTGATTCCTTCTAGAAGTTTGACTCTACTCTATAAATAAGAGAATAGTAGAAAATTGTGGACACAATTTTTTGTGACAATTTTTGAGACAATTTTCAGAATTAATTTTTTCCCTAATTTTAGAGGTGGTCGAAATTCCCTAATAGAGAGAAGGAAAAATTTTTCTCCAAAAATTCCACATCGTGCATGCGATGGTGTTTGTGAAAATTTGAGTGTTTATTGTAACCCGTTTTGTCTCATGTGTGCCACACACACGTCTTCGTGGATTCTAGGAATTGACGTGAAAGACATTGGTTTTCTAAACACAAAGATTAGAGCAAGGACTATTCATGGTCAAAGAACTCAAGTTATCATCCGAGTCGGCTTCCAGGTATTTTTCCTGATTGAGTTTTTAATAAATGAATTAATGAGATTAATTTATTCATGCATAAATTAATATATTCTATAGAGTATCTCAAAAGTTTTATGAAAATTTTTGTTATACACGATCCGCCTCTTCCCCCTTCCCACCATCACGCTTCCGCATCCGAATTCGATTCGGAGACTAACAGGCCAACCTCAGGGAGACAGGGCTGCTCCTTTCCCTTTCAGATCCTGCAAACCTCCCAGTTGTTCAAGAGTTTTTTCACCTTAACGTAGAAGGCAAATCTTTTAGTCTCGACCTCCTTCTTGATATGATGCCAAGTCGCCCTTTTTTTATAACTTTTGTTCATCTACAGAAATGGCCTCTCTGAACATTTAGCTCCTTTTGGGCAGTTGACCTAAGTTGAAGGAGAAAGCCAGTGCTGGCGCTTCCTCTTTGGCCCCGAAGAAGAAGAGGCCTTCTGAGGGCGCTTTTGGGTCTACGTCGGAGGCATCTGCACTGAAGAGGGTATGTCAGGAAGAAGTGTGGGTGACCGGGGGGGACTTGGATGTCGGTGGTTCCCATTCCTGATGTTGCCTAGGTTCCTTCTCCACCTAAGGGTCGCCTCCTGCTTCCCGAGGCGAAAGTTATGGACCCGAACTTCCAGGTCCAGGATATCTCCGACGCCCAAGTCGAGGCGATACTAGATCTTTCTCCTCACTTTTCCTTGGTTTTTCAGGCCCTGTATGAGTCATTTTTTGACAAGCATTGGGCCACCACCTCCAGGTCATCTCTAGTCGACCGTCAGTGCAATCAGATATCCTTTCAGATCCACTTGAGCGTTGATCGTTTATTTTAATCTACTGTATATTCATCATTCCTTAGAACTTCTGACCTATTTTCAGGGTCTTGTCCTTGCCGTCCTCAACCTTATAAATTTGGTTAAGATTGAGGAACGTGGCAACGAGATGGATAGCCTGGAGGCAAACTCACATCTCTCCTCGACGCTACGAAGTCTGAGTGCTCAATTGTTACCGAGGAAAATAATGTGCCCGTGGCCAAATTGGCGAGTTTCTAAGAGGAACTGAATCGATTAAAGGCTCAGGCCGAAGAGACTACAAAATGAGTGGAGGTAGCTGAGAAACAAGTGGCCGAGGCTAAGGAGAAATACTTTGCCGAGGGGAAAGCAGAAGACGAGAAGGGGAAGAAAGAGGCGGAGCTCGTGGCAGTTGAAAATTATCTGAACTTGGAAGACTTTGCCGCCAAGCGCGAGGAAATTGTTGAAGAGTTCATGGCTTCTAAGGAGCTTATTGAAATCCGAACAAAGGATTTTCAATACGCCGAGGAACAAGTAGTAGAGCTGATCAAATGACACCACTTTGAGTAGGGTTTGAGTTTCATGTATGATCCTCCTCCTTCCGTAGACAGTGACGGCTCTTCTCAGCCCGGCAGTAGAGATAGCTCAGCTGGTGATGGCGGGAATTGAGAGCCTTCTTCCTGTATTATTATTTTTTTTGTTGAGACAATAGGTTCTCAGCCCACCAACTTGTATATTTTTTTTATTGATATACAACGCATTACTACCTTCATTTTCAGATCTTCTATCGTTAGTGCCCTTTAGTGCTTGTGTTTTAGTAGATTTCTTAAATCTACCAAATGATTGCTTCTTCTCCTTAGAGATGTCGGCGTTTGAAATGCCTCTTGGGTTTATCGCTTTAGCAAATTTCTAAAAATTATGTTAAGTAATCGTCTCTTCTCCTTGGAGAGGTCAACGTTCCAGATGTTTAAATGCCCTTTAGGGTTGGCAAATTCCTTGAAATCAGCCAAGTTATCGTCTCTTCTCCTTTGAGATATCGACGCTTAACTCTTTTTTTTTGTGGTTTGTAGACCCCTTGTGCCCCTATGTAAGTCTGAAAACCTTAATTTTTAGGCAGACATGTTATTAAGGGGTCGAGCTCTTCGTGGTCTTTTTGAACACTTGTCATGAAAGTTTTTCATTTATTCTATTGAAATGCCAAATACAACTAAAATGTGTAAGAAATCATACATTATTGGTAGTACAGTTTTAGTTGCTCTGCATTCCATGGGTGTTGGATCCTCTTGTCGGTGAGGCTTTCCAAAATGTAGGTTCATGGGCGTAGCATTTCTCTTATACGGTAGGGGACTTCCCATGTTGGGCCTAGACGACCAGTATTTTTGGGTTTAGTGCTCTGTGTGGCCCTTTTAATATCAAGTTTCCCAGGGCGAATCTTCTTCGTCTGACTTTCTTGTTGTAGTATCGGGCTGTTCTTTATTGGTAGGCGGCGAGTCAAAGTTGAGAGTTGAGCCTTCTTTCTTCTAACAGATCGAGCTCTCCATTCATTATTTCGACATTTGTGTTGTCTTCGTAGGCGACCGTTCTTAACGTCGCCGTCTTAATTTCTACAGGGAGCACTGCCTCGACTCCATACATCATAGAGAATGGTGTTTTGCCTGTTGTAGTTCGACTGGTCGTTCTATACGCCCATAGGACCTTCAGAAGTTGCTCAGCCCATTTTCCATACATCATAGAGAATGGTCGCAGATTCGAGTTTTTAATTCGAGCTGAGATGTGACATTTTCTGAGAGCTTTTCACTGTAGCAGAAAAAGTTAGATGTGACATTTTCTGAGAGCTTTTTACTGTAGAAACCTAAAACTGAAAACTCGAATCGGTGAAATGAATGAGGCCTTAAATTTCAAACTTAAACCTATACTCAAATTCAAACATATAAGGTACATTTAATTCGCTGATTCAAATTTTTAATTCAAGTTGAATTGTTACTTTATATTAAAGCTTTTTATTGTAATAAAAAAGTTAAATGTGATTATTTTTAAGAACTTTTTACTGTAACAAAAATTAAATTTTAAATTTAAATTGATAAAATAAACAATATCATAATTCTACTATAGTTTAAAACTCTTATAAAAAATTTAAATTTTAAACATCAAAATAAAAAATTATGAGTTTAAAATACTCTCAAATGGGCCATAAAAACCATTACTACTGTCAAAACAGTGGTTTGGCTTCGTTAATAAATACCAAACCATTTTTCAAAGAAGAAAAAGGTCACAATACAATATTGGCAAAACAGTATGAACTTTCTACACCCAATGATGAAAAATAGCATAACACAATAATATAATATGCCTAATAATAATAATATATACCGTATTTGTACAGCTTAGGGTTTGTGTTGGCCTTGTCATGGGTTGTGGCTTGGTTTTTGGCGGTGATGTTGTTCACCACTCTCCAGATCTTACACCTTGGCTTTAGATAAATCCCCAGTTCCACCTTCCCCCTTGTCGGGACTTTCACATATTGACGTGTCACCGCTGACCAACTACTCTCCATGCGCACATTAGCACACCCACAGCACCACACCCTATCTTTCTCACTGCACTCTTCCAATCAGAAGTGACCACGTCCTCACAAAAGGGTAATTTCGTAACTTACTTTAAATGGTGAAATGGGAACGAGCGTAGGGAATAAAAAGCTCAACCCAACTTGGTCTTGGTGCTCGGAACTTGTACATTGGTAATAGAAAGTAGTACAACCCAAAAGGCAGAAACCGTTTACCAGAGGGAGACAAGACGAAACCAGTTTCTGCAAAACCACTTTTTTAAATTTTTTTTTTTTTAATTTTCCTGGTTTTCTTTTACATAGATAGATTACATACCAGATATGTACACAGATAAATTTATAAATAGATATACAGTACTTGTACAATATATGTAAATAAATATATTTAATTCTTTATTACAGAGTGGGGCTTTTTCCTTATCACGCGCCAGGAGAGTAGAGGCCCCAGAGAAACTCTTCGTTCTTGCTCTGCTTCTTTCTCTCTCTCTGTTCCTATTTCTGCTTTGGCCGTACTGACTAGCCGATTTTGCATAGCCAAGGACTGTACTTTGTTCCAACAGCCTGGTCACGTATATTGTATAAGTCGAGGTTAGAGAGAGAAGTTGGTTTTTCTTTTTTTGTGTGTGTTTGAGGAGGTGGGTGGAGGTTAGATTTCTGAGTTTTTGGTTTAATGGGTTTGTCCGATCTGAATCGATCTATGAGTTTTGAGGATTGGGATTAGGGTTTTCATGCAAAGTAATACGGAGAGAAGAAACGATTTCGCTGTATGTGATATGTCTGTGTTGAGGTTTGTGATTCTATCATGCAAATAAAGATGGGGGCTTTGGTGGGTTTGGGTTGAGAAAGCTAGAACAAGTTAGAAAAAAAAAAAAAAGATAAAAAAAAAAAGGGAAGGATAAGGCTTTGGATTGTTTCTTGTGGATTTGGGGAAGACTGCTACTCCTTATTTGGAATCTCAATAGGAAAGAAGAAGTGAGAAAAAAGGGTAAAAAAAATAAAAAAAATAAAAAAAAAATAAAAAGGAGAGAAAGAAAGTAGCTCTATTATTTTCTTCGTTTGGTGTATCCAAGCTACCTTCTTTAATTAGCTAGTTAGCTCTTTTTTGTCATTATCTGTCTCCCCAATTCAAAAGAGAGAGAAACAAGAAAGAGGAAAAAAAAAAAAAAAACCAGGTGACATAGCAAAAAAAAAAAGGTGTTTTGTTTTCTTCCCCTCTTATTATTCCGTCGATTTGGGGTATTTCTTTCTTAACCTAACAAGAAGAAAAAGTAAAGAAGTGATTACTAGCTAGAAGCTAGCACAACCATGGCGAATCGATGGTGGGCCGGAAATGTGTCCATGAGAGGCGTGGACTCCATTTCCTCACCTCCTTCTCTCCAACTAAGAAACTCAACAACTGACGAAGACAACGACAGCAACAACAACACAACTCCGACGAATAGCAGCCCCAGAGACGACGACAACAACACCCACGACGGCGACGAGAGCATCGACCCGGGAAGCAGCGGCGGCGGCGGATCCGGGAGCGGCGGCGGAAGGAGGCCGCGTGGCAGGCCGCCGGGGTCGAAGAACAAGCCGAAGCCGCCGATAGTGATAACGAAGGAGAGCCCCAACGCGCTTCGGAGCCACGTGCTGGAGATCAGCAGCGGGAGCGACATCGTGGAGAGCATCGCGGCGTTCGCGCAGCGGCGGCACAGGGGCGTATCCGTCCTTAGCGGGAGCGGCATTGTCACCAACGTCACGCTCCGGCAGCCGGCGGCGCCCGGGGGAGTCCTCACGCTGCACGGCCGCTTCGAGATCCTCTCCCTCTCCGGGGCCTTCCTGCCCAGCCCCTCGCCGCCGGGGGCCACCGGTCTCACCGTCTATCTCTCTGGCGGACAGGGCCAGGTCGTTGGCGGCGCGGTGGCCGGTGCTCTCGTCGCGTCCGGGCCGGTAATCGTCATCGGTGCCACGTTTACTAACGCCACCTACGAGCGGCTGCCTATCGAGGAGGAAGGCGGCGGTGAAGGGTCGCCGTCGATGCCGGTGCAGCAGCAGCAGCAATCCGGGGCGAATAATTCAGGAGGAACTCCGATTAGTAGCGAGCAGCAGCCACCACAGCAACAACAACAACAGCAAGGTTCTCCGGTTCCTCCAATGTATAATTTGCCTCCGAATTTGATGCCGAATAATGGGCAGAATATGCCTCATGACATGTTTTGGGGTCCACCGCCGCGGCCACCTCCGTCTTATTGAGAGGAGTTATAGAATTCGATATATGACATACATGTACGATTAGTAGTAGTAGTAGCAGCAGTATTGGATGGCTTTTTGTCTTTGTGCAAAAATGTTTTGGGTTTTAATTTGTAAGCAATAGCCAGGTTAGGACTTCCTCGTTTCAATTTCTTGTGAATGCTCTCTTAATTTGTTGTTTCTAATCATTTAGGCCTTTTTTTTTCTTTCTTTTTTCTTTTTTTTTAAAGGTTTATCATGTTTGAAAACTTTGTGTGAGCCTTTTTCTTTTGTTCTTTGTCTCTTATCAACTTGTTGGAAAGAAATCGTTTACATCGTTGTAGGGCAAAGAAGTTATTCATATGGTGAAGAATGGAGTTGGATCAGCTACTTATGGGGTTTTTGAAATTCTCCTCTCCATGGTAAGCACGCTTTTTATTTCATGCCATCTTTCTTCCTTATTTTTGTCTATATTAATACCTTTCAAGTTTCAACAAAAGGATTTTGCTTGAAGCAAGGTAGAATAGAAGGTTAAAAAACTGTATTGAATATTGATATTCTCTATTATCCCGCTGGATATCCTTTTCCATTAAAAAAAGAAGTTAGAATTCTATTTAGTTTTCCAAAACCAGCTAGTGAGTAGTGCAAGTTGTTTCGTTTGCATTGAACTTGGCAGGGTTTAGGGTTTGGGGCCATATAGGGGACCCGAGGGGGTCATAATATTTGCCTAGCTAGCTAGTCATCCAATGTCAAATTTTTGTAATCTGGAAAAACTTATCTTTAGGTGATGTTTCTCTTATCTGGCACTATACCCGGTGTGCATATAGCTTTTAAGTATTCACACCCTACATGTGGTAGTATCTTAGATCAAGATTTCGCTAAATTTATCAATTAAATTGGGCTCAGATAAGAAGCAAGTGATGGTATCGTGAGTAACAAATTTATTTATTTATAGATTAACTTTATGGTTATTACAATTTTTTGAGTTTGATTCTAAGGGTAAAAACTGATCAGCATGGCTTTTTTTCTTTTTTTTCTTTTTCTTTTTCTTTTATGAAATATCATTATCAAGGTATTTTATATCTAAGTGCCCTTTTGACCTAGTTTACATGTTCGACAAGACTTAGAGATTTTAGTAGGGTTGACAATTGTTCAATGCCAATACGCTATTAGTCCCGTTTATTTATTGTTATAGGGCACATGGTTAGATTTTGGATCACTTGATCATAATTTATAAGGCAAATAAGTTAGTTCTATTTAATGTTTAACAATAACTGCATGGTCAAATTGTTAGGACTGACTTGCAGTTAAACAAATAGATGTGGCATTTAAGTTGATTTGTTTATAATGAGGATTAGACAGCTGAAAATGATATATAAGGAAAAAAAAAGCTTTTAATATTTGTACAAGTCTTCACACCCTTAGAATCAATCTCAAACAATTGTAATAACCGTAATGTTTACCTAGAAATAAATAAATTTGTTACTCCCCATACCAACACTTGCTTCTTATTCTTTATGTATGCAATATTTGATCCCATTTTAATTGATAAATTTAGCAAATATGAAATCTTAACATATGATACTACCACACGTAGGGTGTAAGCATTGACAAACAACAAATGTTACATAATTTACCGGCCTGGTATGGCCGCCGGATTGAAGACACGGTGAAAATGGAAACAACTTTAGTTTGTTATTGAAGACTATATATATTTTGATACGAGTATTAAATTTTGACTAACGAGGGAAATAAAAGCGAGTCTTGAAACCATTGGTGTAAATTGTAGTCGTAGCTGTATGTGAAAGGTACTGAAAATGGGAGGTATAGAATTGAATGGAAATATATATATATATATATATATATTTTTTTTTTGTGGATATATCTTCAATGGACGTACGTCTATTTTTGGTATTGCAAATGACTTTGTCCGCTTCCACCAGTGATGGAATTTTGACTTTTCGCTTCAGAGTTAATGTTAGAAATAGAATTTTCCAATTTGGAAGCCGTTACTGGAAGTACATATATAGATATTAATATTATCAAGTAGTTATCCTATTAGAAGGTGTGAAGAAGTCTTTTATATATGATATATATCCTTCTAGGTTAATTTCTTTACCCGAAAAAAGAAAATAAAAGCTGACCATTGAAAAAATTAATACAAACAAAAAAGGACTAGTGCGCATACAATTAATTAAGTTGATGTAGAAAGTGTGGTCTTTGATTGGGGAGGAAACTTGGTAGCGGTTATGTACTTGATGTCTTGATGTTTCCTTGTGATAATTTTTGTCAACCAATGTTTTTATTCTCCATTAGGATACGATACATTCAATTTTTAGCTTACTTCTTCTGGCCTAGTTCCCATGGTCCATGCCTATATTCGTAACCCTTTTTTTTTTTTTTTTTTAATGACTCTTTGGATAAATTTTATTTTGCATCTCAAAAAGCTTGTGCAAAAAATTTGTTCATGCCTACATGTTCTCTCTCTACCACAGGCTAATTATAAACTATGCAGTACTTAAAATTTCTGGACTGTGTAATGTCTTCAATGATTCTGAGAAACACGATTTTGCACTATAAGAATATGATGTTATATGGAATTTTATTTGCGATTTCGCATACAAGTTTGGTTTGTTGTGATCATCAATCTAATATGGTCCACAAATGAGAGAACTTGTTCTTTTTCGTTGTCGTATCAATTGCTAAAATATTGTAGTTTTGCATTTCCTTTTTTTTGTTGTTGTTGATAAATAAGTTTTGCATTTGATAGTGTTGTTGAATTTTGTTATCTTATGCATATACTCATTTTGAGCCTATATTAAAGCACAAGGTGTCATTTTACTCTTTATTTGAAGAAAAAGTATAGGCAAATATTACATGAGTCCTAGTTGGTTCCATAACCTGAATTTAGTTTAGCATGTGTGTGTGTGTGTGTGTTTTTTTTTGTTGTTTTTTGTTTTTTGTTGTTTTTTATTTTTTATTTTTTATTATTAGCTGTTGTTAATCTAGCCGCAACGGTGAATAAGTCGAAGAAATTTCGTCTCTTTTTAAGTTGTCGTATGTTAATATAGTCTTTGTAGCTCTTATTGAGTAGTGGCTATAGAACTTAAAAAATTCTTTTTGTTAATTAGATTTTCTTTTGCATTAAATGAAAAACCTTCATCAAACTATAATTTCCTTATAATAAAAGAAGGCAGGTAATGCTCGGTCTAGCATGTCTATACAGCCTGTGCATGAGTTTTTATCCCATGCTTGGTAATGAATTGACAGAAAGGCCACTGGCTTGTGTTCTTCTACCTGGTAAGAAAGAGGGCACTTCCTGAACTTTGGTCCTTATAACGATGTCCCCCGGTTTTATAACGAGACGTACTCCGTAAATTTTAAAACGCAACATTTGTTCCTCCATACTATGACCCGTAAAAAATATTGCCCCTCCATTTTTATTCCGCAAACAAGCAAGAGGTCCCTCGTCTATCCCCCTCGTGCCCAGCCATCATATGGATTAGACACCGTGTTATTGGAACGTAAACCTTTTATTTTTCAGGCTTCTTTTTTCCCGCTTTATTTGGGCATAAAAGGCCGGTTCCAATTTCTAACATACATGTGTAACAACTATAAAAATATAGGAGTTAATATGGTTGTAATTCTTATCGAACAATGTGGATAGAAAATTGGTGGCTTTTTCTACCAGAATTGTCCCTACTGCGACAACAAACATTTTATTGATACAACATCTTCTAATAGTATTTAATATCTTTTTCATTGCTAGTCCAATCAATAACTTACCATCGGAGTTGGTTAGTTGGTGAGATCATTTTGGTTGAAAACTTACCAAATGATTGTCCCAAATGGCAGTCCGACCATGAAAACCGGCAATTTAATAATTGGTTAGTGACTAGTATTATTATTATTATTTTTTTAAGCCAGAAAATTATATCACAGCAATATCCCAAGAGTAGAATTGGTTCAAAGAGGACCTAGCCTCGCAAAGAATATCTTTCACCGCTCACTCTTCCAAGAGCTTCCGCAACTGAAGAACCACCGTTTTGCAATGACTAGTAGTGCTAGAGTCGGGATTTTACTTCAATGGGACATACACAAAAATTCTTTCTCGAAGTATACAAATAAAGTTAAAAGGTGTATAGTAGAGCGAGGGTGAACACACAAAAAACGATATTTCAATTAGACAAAATTAGAAAATCACAAAATTTTAAAGGTGATTTAAAAAAAAAAAAAAAAACGCAGATGAAAACACACACAACCAGTAAGGCTATTCTCCAACTACCTATGGATTGGAAGCAACAACTTAAAGGAGCCACCACGTCATCTCTAGTGCGTTATCTCTAGCCCCCACTCACATTTGTTGTTTTTTTAAATATTTGCTAATGTTTTTGTTATTTTAACAAATAGCCCACACAAGAAACCCTTCACACTACTACAATTTGGCCTATTTACGACGAAATTATTTGCGACAACAATTGTCGTCGCAAATAAGTGAATATTTACGGCGACATGTCGTCGTAAATATTTTCGTAAAATTGAAAAAATAATATTGTCGCCAAAACGTTACATGTCGTCGCAAATAATAGCTTGACACCAGATCTCGTATGGCGCGAACTTTTAACGCCAAAATAACATTATTTGCAACGACATGTCATCCTAAATAGTCTATTATTTCCCAAATAGTCCCAAATAGTCCCGTTTCAGTGGCTTTGAATTTTGTAAGTTTTTTTGGTCCGAATTATTGTATTTGTTAGTTTAAAATTTATGAGTTTTTTGTTATTTGAATTGTATATAATTATAGATTATAAATCTTAAAATTTGATTTATGGATTTTAGAATTAGTATATAATTTGAAATTTGGATTATAGATTAAATTTTAGATTATGAATTTTGAGATTGTTGAAATTTGATATTGAGATTGTTGAAATTTTAAGATTATAATTTGATTTAGGTTGAGATTAAAAGTTTTAATAATTATTCTGGGTGGCACATCTTGCAGTTATGGTGTGCCGAAATCTTTTAAAAACTATTGTTTGCATGTTTGAATTTTTGGATAATAAGAAAAATATGTCGTTATAATGCCAAAATTTTATTAAAACCTATTAATTTTAAGAATTTAATTAATAAGAATTAATTATATTAATAGAAAGAAAATTAAAAATTAATTATAAACATTATGAGTGCAATAAAAAAAATAACTTGTTCATAAAATTTGATGAAACTTATAAAATTGAAGAAAAATTTGATCAAATCTTCAAATACTTTAATTAGCCCCCACAAAAATTGAGAAAAAATCAATTTTACCTTTACTCAAATCAACATAATTTTACGTTAAATTAAATATAACCCCTCTAAAATTGAAAAAAAAAAATCAATTTGTCTCAACAAAATATTTTAAAAAATATTTAAACCCCCACTGAACAAAAATCTTGCCTCATCCAGCCTTGCATCTACATTTATTTGATCTATTTTAGGGGAGAGGAAGCCAAGATCTTTGAGATTAACTAAAGCCTCATGGGTGACAATTTGGATTGTGTTCCTCTCGACTTAAATTTTTGTATTGATTTTGAGTTACTTACATGTCACTCGTTTAGTAAAAAATTTACTAAGATCCGTATCGTCACAACTAGTATAAGCAATTTGCTCTTGGCTTTTTTTTTTTTTTTTTTTTTTTTTTTTTTTTTTTTTTTTTTGCTGGAAACAATTTGCACTTGTTTAATCTATTTATCTATACTTTACTTTATGAATATATGCCACAATTTTATATTTTTCATTATATTCAAATAAAATCTGTTTAAAAAATTCATTTAAGAAATATGTCTATTACTTAATCAGTTTTAATAAATTGAGTCAATTAGAGTCAATTTCGTGTCATTAGTTTGAATTGAGTTCAAGTCATGTTGTTGTATGCAACTCAAATTGCCACTCATCTTAAGACGACAATAATTAGGCACCCAAATAGGTCTCAAAATAAGTGTTAATATTAGAATATAAAATTATTATTGGTCCACCTTCTAATAACTTTAAAATGAATTGGTAATTAACCTGGTATCAAAACATGAGGTTTTATGTTTAAATTCCGGCAAATGCACTCTTTTATCCTCTGCCCTGGCAAGATTAACCATAAAAAAATAGCGGAAAACAGCTCGCCATTAATACTAACCAAATAGAATGAATATACACGAATTCCCCAACAAGAGGTAAATCAAATTTGTTTGGGCAGAACACACTTAAAAAATAAGTGCAAAAGAGTCTCCTCTTCATCACAAGAACTTATGATGCGGATGAAAACATCGGCTTTCCAGAATTTTGGTTTAGGAAAAGAGGGAGAGAGAAAATGTAGTATCATCCTTACGGTAAAGTAAACAAAGAAAAAATGTAAATGCATTATCATTTTTCTTTAAAAGAGAATAATTGTGTATTTTTCAACTCACCCCACAAAAAAAAAAAAAAGAAAAAAGAAAAAAAGAGTATGCAACTTTGAACTCTACTATTTAGTCATATTTGTTTTAAAAAATTTAGAGGATCGAAATTTAAATTTCAGACATCAATAATAAAAGTGAATATGGTTCTAGTACTAAGCTATTTCCACAACGATTATTCTGTTAACAAATTTTTCGTATTACTCTTGCTATAACAAATTTCCACTTCCGATTTTCAGTATTTTTTTTTTTTTTACTTTAACTTTATATTAAAAAAACATTTGTGTAATTATTTGATCGACTATTATAATGGACCTTCCAGTTGTAGTGTTATCGAGTGATCCATTTTAGTGGGTTCATAACCATTAGGCTGATCTTTGATCTTTCATTCGCTGACCATAAGATTTTTTGAAACGTCACTTTAACTAAAACAATAGAGAAGAACAAGTGAATGATATTTCGATGTAATTAAAATATGCATACTAAATGAGAGAACATTCTTCCATTTTGGGACGAAATTTCTGATTGTCAAACTATTGGTTGAAGTTTTCTTTTACCAACCATAAAAAAAAAATAATAATAATATTTATATTGGTTGAAGCTTGAGAGCAGTTGCGGGACAAAACTTTGACTTATCATTATTTAACTCAGAAGGGAGTTGTGAAATGTTGAAGTGCCATACGTAATTATATATGAAAGTTGACATCTCTAAAATCGAATGGTTTTGTGGAAGTTAATCATGCCAAGTCATGAATTTGGAAGCAAATGGATCGTTTCTGGTTCTTCGAATAATTGAACCTTTGGAATCCAATGAGCTAGTACGTAGAAGAAATCCTTGGACTATACGCGACATAAATATCTGCTTTTATTTACTGTGGGAGTTAAAATCCTACCTACTGTTAGTATAATATTCCCAAAAAAAAAAAAAAAAAAAACCATACTTTAAGTAAATGATGACGTTTTACTCGAAATATGTATAATGATGTCGTATTGATAAGGAAAAACTATAACATTTACTCGAAATAGAGAAAAAGAGCAAAACGATGTTGTATTGACAAGGAAAAAAGAATGAAAAAACAGAAAACGCGAGAAAGAGGTTTTGAAAGAAAAGATCAAAACGGGGGGTTTTAAGTGAATCTAGCTACATAATCCCACTAAAGTAATAGTATAACTTGAATTGAATGGTCAGCAAGAATAGTGATCCAAATTGATTCGAGCAACTGTTGCCTATAAATAGAAGTAAAGACGAGGAAAATGGGGACTTTTCCATTTCTAAATACAGAAACTCTTGTCAAGTTGACTCGTGGATTCGAGACTAGTTCTAATCTCTCTAGAGTTTAGAGTATTTGAAAGTGTTTGGATTTGGATATTTTAAGTCTTTTATATGATTTGGGGCTAGATTAGAGAAGTACTCCAATATTAACTTTTTCAATAAGCCAAAAATCTTCTGGCCCTGGCCTCACATTAGAATGAGAGTGACATGCCATATTCTTAATTAATCTATTTGGTGCTTTTAATAATGTATTAAACTGACAGATTTCCTCTGATTGTGCTATTTTTTTTTATTTTGTATTTTTACATATTTTTATGAAGCACTAGATATAAAATTATTTTTATCTTTTTATATTGAAAATATTAGTAATTCACCTTAATGCATGAGGAAGTGACATTAAGGAATTGAAACGGACAGAAGGAATATTATATATAGAATATCAAAATCAAACCTAGCACAAATTAAAAAGGGAAATAATAAATAGTACAAAATGGTTCATAACCCCACTATGACTATGTGGCAGGTAAACATGTAGACATGATTGAATCCAAGTGTGGTAGGCAGAGAGTACACCTGATTTTGGCATGTGAGAGTCCACAGCGTTTACTTTAGCATTACGAGTTCTATTTAGTAGCACTACTTTTCAGTACAAAATTTGTTCTCTTGTGCAGCCAAAAGAAATTCCCATATGGTTCCAAATCCAAAGTTGTTGTTTTGCTAGGAAGAAAAAAACATGCAGTTGATAAATTACTTATGAAACGCTTAAAAGTCTCAATCCCATATTGGACCTATACAGTTTCCCATATTGGGAATGTCATCCAACCATGGGCTATTTCCAAACTTCTCTTGCTCTGTTCCCTCAAAAAGTTTCCTTAAAGGATCTGAGAAAGTGTGACAAGGTACATTCTCTTCTCCCCAACCATAGAAAGGTGGAAAGTGAACACCCATATTATGGCCATCAAATCCTGATTGGTTATTGTTATTTTCAGTTGAATTCCCTATCTGGGAGAGCAGAATTTCCTGTTGATTCTGATAATACTGCGAGTTCATCGCATCATTTTGCGGAAAAATTTGAGTTTCATTAACATTTGAGGAGTTGTTATTGTTCGTTGCTTCAGAACTTCCACAGCTTGCAATACCAGCTGTGAGATTATTAGCAATTTGGTTCCCAAGAATCTCTATCTCCTCTTGCAAGCATGCAATCTGTACAAGTAATTTTTAGATTTTTCATTTGGCTAAAATATATTTGATGGAAAATGGAAGTAGAAAAGGGTAGAAAGTAACCTGTTGTTGGAGAGTAAAGATGTGAGCAACACAACCATATATAGGATCTCTCATCCGAGCAAGTGCTTCATAGGAAATAGTTGTAGCAGCATCACTTCTGTTATGCACCGGCAAGTGTAGCAATAGCTTGGAGACATTGCTCGCTCCAAACACTTTGTGCACCGCGGCAAAATGGCTCGGGGCCTCGTCGTAGCAGAAATAAGGAGCGAAAATGCACTCGCTCGAGCATTTTCTTCTTAGGAACTTGCACGCCCCACATGAAGAGCCAAATCCTGTCATAGTCCTAAGCTTTTTTCACTTATCTGTGTCAAATGATTTTTTTCTTTTCTTTTTTTTTTTTTTTTTTTTTCACAGTACTAAGTACTCTGCTAACTTGGGGGAGTAGTTTGTTTGTGTACGAAATGATTTTGGATTAATTTTGCTCTTTATAGCCATCAAGTTGCAAAGGGATGATTAGAAATTCTTTTTGGCTTTCTCCAAAGGACATTCTTCTTTTTACTGAAAAGTAGTGCTCTTTTAGGTCTCCTTTATGGCCTACATTGTCATTCTCAAATCGGGTAAGGTTTCCTAATTAGTGCCTCAAAAGGGCTCTTTCCATAAAGAGTCTTTAGGAAATTAGACTGTTTGATGGAAGACCTAATCATTATTATCATTAGTTGGGTTGTTAAAACAAGAGATAATCGTTTTGAATTATACTTTTTAAGCCAAGAACATCTAGCAGGAGAACCGGGGAGGCAACAGCTATTAGCTTTTTCTCCCTTCATTTCTCAAAATTCCCAATTATGAAAAGCTCATTTTGCCTAAGAGTCAATTTAATTAAAAAAGAAAAAAGAAAAGAAAGAAAAGAATACCTACAGAATCCTCCACATTTAAAACCTTAAAATATGTTCATTGATTAGTAGAATCAAGAAACCAAAATCAATCAAGAACCCTAAGCTAAAAAGTTCTTCTATTACTTCACCTCTGATCAATATATATATATATATATATATATATGTAATTATCACGTTCTAAAGTTCATCTTGAAGATAAAGAGTTCTTCATTTATTTCATTCAATAGTAATTTTTCCATATAAACTTCTTCTTGAAGCACACCATTTTTACGCTCTTTAATGTATATTTGGCATAAATTATTGTTGTCAATTCTATATTGGGTAAATTGCATTCCTGTACTCTTTTTTTGTCTTTTTAAGTTGAACCCTGAACTTTTTAATTTTGACTTTTAGAATCTAAAATTTGACAATCCATACAAATTAAATCTAACTAATCTATTATGTCTTTGGCTTGTTCTTTTGCATGATTTAAGTTATGACTTGAGTTCTATATGCGAGGAAAAAATATTATAATAAAAAAATTGAATTTAAGTTTTTATGAGAAAAAATACTGTAACAATATGACTTGACTTAAAATTAGAATCCCAAATTCCCAAATGCCAAAATTAAAACGTGTAGAGTTCAATTTGCCAACCAATAAAATTTTTCTAGAATATTGCGGGGGCATTTTTTTCGTAATTGATGTTCTTTAGTTAATGGTTTATACCATTACAAAAGTTAAATAAATATTCATCAAAATTAAAAGTTTGCGGTTCAAATTACAAAACACGGATAAGTTAAGCACTTGTTTAATTTATTGATTCGAGTTTTTAATTCAAGTTTATATGTGATTTTATGTAAGAGCTTTTTACTGTAGTAAAAAAGTTAGATGTGATTATTTTTGAGAGCTTAATAAAAATTAAATTTTAAACTCGAATTGATAAAATAAACGGAAAGTAAAATAAATATAATAATTGTAATAATAAACATTTCTGGAGTACTCTATATACAATACTATTAGCAGCCACTTGAGCAAATTACACGTGTCATTAATTGCATGAGGGTAATTATGCAAAGCCTCTTATAGCAAGGCAGGCAATATTTTAATGCCTCCAGTCAAAATCAACCTATTGGGTTAGTGCACTTCGGTAAAGACATGCTTCTTTTTTTTTTTTTTAATATAATAAAAACAAATTTTATAATATTACTTTTACTAGCTGGTTTATCCTAGCTTAATTAGTGACTAATCGACATAGAGTCCGTGACTCATGACGGCCATTTGTCCAGACGTAACTACTTCTCCATAATCACCAATATTTTAATCCCTTCACGTTGTTAATAATCCATATTTTTCGCTATTAATCTTTCATTATCGAGTTTGGCTGTTGGCCACTTTACTATGAGTCGGTACAAAAAGAACCTCTCAGCTTGTTTTCCCAAGACCAAGAAAAACAAAAGGTTGAAACAGCAAAAATCCAACTTCTTTCAAGCCAAAGAAACCAAGAATTACAGGCTCACGTAACTATCAGAACAAAAAATATACATATAATAATAAATTACAAATAAATAAAGAGTTAAAAAGAGTTGTAAGTCTATTGCATGTTGATAAAAAGAAGAGAGTTGGGCTAATTAGAAAAGAGAGAGACAGAGAATTTAGGGGAGACAAAACACCAATTTCAGTAAAATGAACCTCAACTTTGTGTCATTTCACAACTGTTTAAGTCTTTTGTTTTGCAGTAAAAGGTGTTAATATTGCATGGGAATGGTGGGTGTGCTTTTCGGCTTTCGAGCTTAACGATGAAAGTGTATTTCTCTATCATGGCTCAATTATCGTCTGTTTTTATCATCTGCATGGTCTACTCTTTGTAGCTCTCAAAAATGGCGTGTCATGTTTGTTTGTATATATATGTATATATATATATATATATATATCTCTCTCTCTCTCTCTCTCTCTGATTTATATATGCTTGTGCAATGAACCTATTACCGTAGTTTCGGGTCATAGCTAGGGGAGAGAGAACTATCAAGTAGTAATCATTTCCAGTGATATCTAATAATATTTCTTAAGCAAAATTTTTGAGCTGTCATCAACTAAATAATTACAGCTTTCATGTAAAGAAATGACAACAATTTAGGATATGAGTTTCTAGATAAGCCAGTTAAAATTTAGTATTAATCTTTTCGGCCAATAATTTCTTTCATTTGTTTTACTGATAGCTACATTCATGTTCGAGCAACTGAGAATGGTTAACTCTGTGAAATAGTTGGTGAGAGAATGTTAAAATAGGATTGGAAAATTTTTTATAGTAATATTAGTTGTGTGCTTGAAGCTCACCATATAGTTTTTAACCTCTCTCTCTCTCTCTCTCTCTCTCTCTCTCTTCTTCCAGTTAAAGCAGCGCGAGTTTGTGTATTATAGTTTTAAATACTCATAAGAACAAGGCCCTTTAAAGAAGATTCATGATCTGATATTCGTAAAATCTACTAAACTTATATGGTGTTAGACATAAGTGATGTTTGATATTCTCATAGTAAATCAAATTGCACACAAATCTCTACAGCCCCCACCCCTCAAAAAAATAACGAAACGGAATTAAAAAGAAACGAAGAAAGAAAGAAAGAAGAAAAAGAAGAACACTCCTTTTATCTTTATCCCATGAACGTCCAGAAAATTAAAACATTAGGTGTCAATCCACTTCTTAACGTCAGCGCATAATTTTGTTCAAAAAAATTATATTAATCACAATATGTTAAAGTATAAAAGCCCACATCCTAATGTTTTTGGGATGAATTGATAAATTAACATAGTATTCCGAGTTTAAACCTTCGTACTTACACTCTTTATTTTTATTTAAATTGTTATCACGTGTAGGGTCTTTTCAAATAATTTACCTATACATGAGGGAAAGTGTTAAAGTATAAAACTATTGTTGGCTTATCTCTTAATAACTTAAGCTTTTGGGATGGATTGATAAACTAACACAATAACTAATAAATAAAGTTTATAAATATTATTCAGCTAATTAGAGGGATCATAATATAGGAATAGTTTATCATGTTAAAATCAAATTCAAGTACAAGTTTTAACCGTTAGATCAATCATAATCATTGCAGATTAATTAATAAGAATAATGCTAGAAATTATATCAATTCTAATCTCAATTTTTTTTGTACTAACTTACGTGATATGTGAGCTGTCATCCTTTTATTAGTAGTTGTTTAAAAGATTGTCACGTCAATCATCTGCAGTAGAAAAATAACAGCTCTATACTAATAAAATAATTAGGATTAGAATTGGTATTCCTAACCCTACTAGTTAAATAAAGTATTAACAATCATATAATGTTAGAACTGCACTTCCTATCAATATGCTACTTTTTTATTTAACAAAAGAATTCCGAGTTAACACTACAAGCAGTAAAAAGTAGTCTGAGGTGTGGAACCATCTAATCTTTGTGTTCTTGAGCTACGATCGAGCCGGGTAATACTGCTCCAAGTAGTAGAATATGAGTTTTATCTATAGGGTGTTGTCGGTGGGACCCCAAACTTATGTTTCATGGTCGTCATTACCGATCACGATTGATAAATATTTTTGTTTTTTTCTCTCCCCAGAAAGACATTCTCTTAACAACTTCCAGCTGAAGATCAGCTCTGAGTGCGTACTGAAATGAAAAAAAAAAAAAAAAAAAAAAAACAAAAAAAAAAAAAAAAAAAAAAAAAAAAAAAAAAGGCTCCAGCCCAACCAATTTTTTCTTGGCAAATTGTAGGAAATAGACTGATTTTGGAAAAAAATTAAAAAAAGATCAGAAAAGCACATGATTTGCCATGATATCGTAGAGGTCTAGTATTTACGTCATTTTAAATAATAAGGTGTCATCGTGATTTTTTATTTTTTATTAATTGAGTAAAAATTATTTATTTTTAAGTTGAGTGACATAAATAAATATTTTTTACAGTCTTAAAGTGTAGTTTTGGTATTTTTTTTTCCCTTAAAACAAATGGTAGTTTTTTTTTTTTTTTTTTTTTTTTTTTTTAATGTAAAGGTGCTTCATATTATTAGACCAAATCTGCAAGCACTGACTGAGCTACAAATCGTGGGATCATGTATGACCCTATGATGTACTCTTGACTACATTGATGATTACATTGATGGCCATAAGAAGCTAACCCATGAGCTATTACCACTCTCATTAACATGGGTACCTTACTCCTATAGCTGCTCATTGAGGATAATAACAAAGAATGTCATCTATAATAACACCTTCCTCATGACCTAGAGTTGATCCCACATTAACTGTTTGTACTACTCGGAGTACATTCACTTCGGCAACACTGATTAAGAAGCCTTGTTCTTATGCAAAAATTAAGAAGCCTTTCCAAACGACAATACATTTTTCAAGAAACGGAGTGAAGGGACCCGCAATTTTGATCTTAACCAAACATGCACTAATGGAGGGATTTCAGGAGTTAAGAAAATGAATTTTTTTTTTTTCTTGGAATAAGAATTTCCCAAACTATCCTCTCTCTCTCTCTCTCTCTCGCTCTCTCTCCACCATGTCATGAACTAGCATGATTTCACAGTAGTTGTCGTGACTTCGCGGCCTTGTCGTGATTCACAACTTGGAGCCGTAGCTTCGTAATGGGTCTAGTATCTTCTCCGGACTAGGTTTCTTGTCCAGTGATTGGGGCAGCAGGAGGGGAAATTATAGATTGAGAATTTTGGATATTAGGATTAGGGCTTTAATTTGGGGTATTTAGAGGCTAATTTTGAGCAGGGATGGAGCTAGCTAAGATTAAGGAGGGGCCGCAGCCCCCGAGCCAACTAGCTCCTTTTATGTTTATCTTTGAAATTTATAATTTTTACCCCTTATTTTCTTATTTAGCCCTCCTAAAATTTTTTATTTCTAAGTTTTATGTTAATATTGTTTTTAAAAGTTTTAAAAATTTTATTTTCTTTGCCCCTCCAAAATTTTCTAATCCTAAATTTTATGCAAGATATTTCATTTACCCTCTTAATTTTTACTTAGAATTATTTTTTATTACATACTTAATTTAGTTTAAAAGTTTAACTCAAACCCCCTCTGAACTTCGTCCCTGATTTTGAGGTTTTTATTTGAAGATATTTTGAAAGAGCAGAAGAAGAAGAAGACACCTTAGCGAAAACCCACTCTCTCTACATATTTTTTAACTAAAAAACAATAATCATATTTTTTTTTTAAAAATTGTATCATCCACTACAAGAAAATTGATTTTTGCTACCACGATTATTTTAGTAGCGAAATCATCCCTTTCAGCTACCAAACTTTGATGGTTAAAAGTTGATGTATTTCTACTATCAAATTGATGCATCCATCCATGTATCATGACAAATACCTTAATTATTTAACAAAAGTGTTGTTACTGTTAATACGTGGTAAATTCTAAATTTATCAAATTTGATTCTTAGAAAAATTTTAAATGTATCGAATGTGGCTATTTACAAACTAATTGCCCCAAATACGACCATTTGTTTCGATTCCCCTCTAGAAAAATGTTATTAATTTTCCTCTTCTCTTTCTTTTATTGACCGACAAGCGCATGCACACGTATTTATCATGAAGAATGTGCTTCGAATCTGAAATTTAGATCATGGTACGAAGGAACTTTAAGAAATTACTAATGAGGTAATTTTCTTTCCTCTTTAATGATTTTCCTCCTTTTGATGTTTTCGTTCAAGTAAATGTCCAATAAATAAATAAAGAAGACAAATACTTCTTAAAAGTATATGGGTCAGGATTTTTAGTTCTTATTCTTACTTAATAACTTTTTTAGTTAAAAAATTATACAAATAAAAGGATATTAATCAAGAATGAGAAATAAAAATCGAGATGATACACTCTTAAAGATAAATTATGTAATTTTATCTCGATATTTTTTCAATTTTTTTATTAAATACTATGGCCATGAAATCGTTGAGCAGGCTTTTTCATTAATCAAAGTAAAAGGAAAATTAACTAAAAGAAAAAAAGAAAAAAAAAAGGGAGGCAAAAGAAATCACGTACTAAATTCTTTCCCCCTCATCTGTTCTACCTGTCCTTTGGGAGACCTTGAGTTTGTAATTAGATTTTCGGTCTACCAAATTAGAACCCATTTCACAATTATTCTGGTAGTCATGGAACATAACCAAATTATATACTTCAGGATATTTTTGTACCATAGACCAGTTGACAGAGAGCTATATAGGACACAAAAGTAGCTTATCAAAAGTGATATCCACCTCATTTATTTCCACAAACCTGAAAAAAAAAAAAAAAAAAACCACCAATGAATTATTTCCAATCACAAACATTTTATTCATTCACGTCATCTGCAATTTCCTATTCTGAATGAAGTTTCTTTGCAGAAAGCAACAAAAAGAAGAACAAAAACAAAATTAAGCATATGGGGTTTCCAAGGAACGTAATTTTGTGGCAACCAAGGACTAAACTTTTTAGTGGATAAGAGGAGCAGAAATTCTAACCTCAAGGCCCAATTGAGGGCTCAGTTACAAGCGCTCTCCGCTTGCCACGTGTCAACGAGGGCAATCTTGAGTGTGTGGCTGTTAACCAATTGAGAAACCAATCCTCAAGTTATCAGTTTTGTGTGTACACTCGGAACTGCTACTATAAGTCCTGTCCTCCCCCAAAATCTCCCCCTCATTAGACACTCTGCACTTGTGCTTTGAACCAACGCTGTGAGGTGCCTCTTCTGTCTTCTTAACTCATAATCACAACCGTCTCCAACCTCTCGGAAACCAATGGCTGCCGCCATGTCCACCATCGGCGCTGTCAACCGTGTTCCGGTACCTTAATTAATTACTATTTTTGTACACGTACGCGTGGTTGTATATGCATATACACTGTTTTAGACATTGACATAAAAATCACAAAAAAAAAAAAAAAAAAAAAAAAAGTCAATTACCTAACTTGTCATTGGTAATTAAGTTTATGGTTGTTGTTTATAATTAGTGATTTCTGAAGTTGATATATTAATCTCTGATTTAATTTGTTAAAAAATCTGATAACTAATGATTGTACTAATGCTAAGAAAAAAAAAAGAAAAGAAAAAAGATTAACTAAGTTGTACGCATGCATGCAGTTGAGCTTAAATGGGTCAAGCAGTGGAGCTTCAAGCTCAGCCTTCATGGGCAGCAACTTGAAGAAAGTGAGCTCAAGATCTAGCAACTCCAAGGCTTCGAGCGGATCCTTCAAGATCGTGGCCGCGAAAGGGGGAGACTACGAAGAGGAGAAGCAGACCAAAAAGGACAAGTGGAGAGGCCTTGCCTACGACATCTCCGACGACCAACAAGACATCACCAGAGGCAAGGGTATGGTCGACTCCCTCTTCCAAGCCCCCATGGAAAGCGGTACTCACTACGCCGTCATGAGCTCTTATGAGTACATCAGTACTGGACTTCGCCAGTAAGTCAAAGATTAATCAATTTAATTATTAATTGAATAACATCCCACTAAGACGTAGAGTTCGAATCCTTTCACCCTTGTATTAAAAAATAAAATTATTTATTAAATAACATAATTAAGGTTACTAATAATTTGTATGACCATATGAATTATGCTTTTAGGTACGACTATGACAACACCTTGGACGGTTTCTACATCGCCCCTGCTTTCATGGACAAGCTTGTTGTTCACATCACTAAGAACTTCATGACTTTGCCCAACATCAAGGTATGATCAACTGAATTTATATATGATTATAGTTAATTAATTAACACCATGTATTGTTATTGATTTTGAGTCCTATATATTAACGCTATACATTCATTCGTGTTATTTACAGGTTCCTCTTATTTTGGGTATTTGGGGAGGCAAAGGTCAGGGAAAATCCTTCCAGTGTGAGCTTGTCTTTGCCAAGATGGGAATCAAGTGGGTTCATATTCTATTTTCTCATATATTACCATATCACATATTTTACTTAATTAACGGCCATAACTGAATCCATGAGTAAAATCCCAACAAGTATTAATAGATTTAATTTATGGCTGTAAATATATGGTGTACATGAAAGAGTACAAGTTTAGTGCCAAGGCAAAATCCATCCAACCTGTTGTGGAGCTAGAAATTTATATCATTCAAATACGCTTGCCAATCCGGGTACTGACACGACAACACGACTCGAAACCCGCACAAAGTTAGTGAGTTTGGGTTTATTATAAATGAGTTTGGGTCATAATCGGGTTGACACGATTAACACAATTAATAAATGGGTTGAGTTAAGGTTGACCTCTTAACACGAAGTGACACGAATTGACATCATTAACTATATGTGTCATCTACAATCTAATTATATGTGATATAACATGAAAGTTTATATGACATATTAAATACAAATAATGTGAATTTTAATATTTGTAGGTAAAATTCATTTATTTTTCTTAAAAAAAAGATAAATTGACAAATAAATATGTTAAACCTATCTTGACCGTGTTAAATAAGTCATTATTATATTAGTTATTTATTCAATATATTAATTTAAACGGGTTATACAGGTTGACATGATTAACACGATTAATAAATGGGTCGTGTTTTGGTTGATATTTTTGACACGTTTAATAAACAAGTCATGTTTGGGTTGACATTTTCTGACACGATTAATAAACAAATTGACACGAACAATACCCGCTAACACAAATTGTCACCCTTATACTTAGTTTTGGAGCTAGAAAATTTTTCAATAAATGTATGAAAAAAATTAAAATAATTTTTATTGAATATATCATTTTTTCAATAAAAGTACTATAAAAAGTTAAAAATAATTTTTATTGAATAGTGATATAGTTATATATTTTATTTATTTTTAATGTGACCTAATTATTATTTATGTTATGAAATAAAAATTTAACATAACACATACAGGATAGTAAAGCATTTAGAACTCTTGTATGTCTCAAGTTCAAGTTCTACTCTACTATTTTTTTTATCTATGTAAGAAATTAAATTATAATAAACTAGTAGCATATTGTGAAACAATTTTAACTAAAGCTCCGTTTATTTCACCGATTTGAGTTTAAAATTCAAATTTTACTACAGTAAAAAGTTCTCAAAAACAGACATATCTAACTTTTTTGCTACAGTAAAAAGCTCTCACATAAATTTATATCTCAATTCGAATTAAAAACTCGAATCATCGAACTAAACGAGCCCTAAAAACTGATATGAAAATAGTTTCACGCGCATTCATAATGAACATATACTGATACACATGCATGTAACGTGCGTACATACTGCAGCCCCATCATGATGAGCGCCGGAGAACTGGAAAGCGGGAACGCCGGAGAGCCTGCGAAGCTGATCAGGCAGAGGTACCGTGAGGCGGCGGACATCATCAAGAAGGGAAAGATGTGCGCCCTCTTCATCAACGATCTCGACGCCGGAGCCGGTCGTATGGGCGGGACCACCCAGTATACTGTCAACAACCAGATGGTTAACGCCACCCTTATGAACATCGCCGACAGTCCTACCAACGTGCAGCTCCCTGGAATGTACAACAAGGAAGAGAACCCCCGTGTCCCCATCGTCGTCACCGGAAACGACTTCTCCACCTTGTACGCTCCCCTCATCCGTGACGGTCGTATGGAGAAGTTCTACTGGGCCCCCACCCGCGAGGACCGCATCGGTGTCTGCATTGGAATCTTCCGCAGCGACAACGTCCCGAAGGAGGACATCGTCAAGATTGTCGACTCCTTCCCTGGCCAATCCATCGGTGAGTTTTTCTTTGGTCATCAATCAAAATGTGTGCTTAATTATGGCTGATTCCTCATTTGTTGCACTATTATTAGTATTACATAGTAATAGGATGAGTTCAATTACACAATGATCTACTACCAAGTGCGTATTGCTAAAGGAGACGAGCCAAATTCAGAATTTTATCATGTTTTATTGTTTATTTTCTGTTGTCTAAAGCATAGACATTCATTTTATAAAAGTGCATACTAATTAAGAATTTGATTAAAGTTTCGAGTCGTGTTATTATACTGAAATTTTTTAAATATAATTTGGTAAAGTCAAGACAATAACACGTAACAAAAATGACATATTTTTTGTTTTTTTCTGCAGATTTCTTTGGTGCTCTGAGGGCGAGAGTTTACGACGACGAAGTGAGGAAGTGGGTCTCCGGTGTCGGAGTTGAGAGCGTGGGGAAGAAGCTCGTGAACTCGAAGGAAGGACCACCGACCTTCGAGCAGCCAAAGATGACCTTGGAGAAGCTGCTCGAGTACGGAAACATGCTTGTGCAAGAGCAAGAGAATGTCAAGAGAGTCCAATTGGCCGACAAGTACTTGAGCGAGGCTGCTCTTGGTGATGCAAACAGAGATGCCATGGAAAGAGGAGCTTTCTAGAGTTAATCCTCTAGACGCCTTGATGGGAGGTTCGCATCTATATATTAATTTTTGCTTTTTGTAAAAGCTAAACCTCCGTTTTGCTCGCAGTTTAAATAACAATTCAACCTTTTTTCTTATATAGTCTAAAAGAATTAGCCATTTTATGTGATCACGCCGTATATTATATGTAAATATGTGATTGATTCAACATTAACTGTGGTAATTATCTCATTAATCTTTCTTTTTACTTATGTGATTTTGTTGTTGTATATTTGGATGCAGGCAAAGCAGCCCAGCAAGTAAATGTTTCTGTTACTGAAGGTTGCACCTATCCGACGGCTAGGACTGATGATGGTAGCTGCTTATATACTTTCTATTTCTAAAGGCCTTTGTCTAGATTGCTTCAATTTGGAAGAAGGACCTCCGTTTCTTTTTTTTTTTTCTTTTTTTTCCTCTTTTAAGGATGTTAATAAAAACAATCATGTTGTTTCACTTTCTTTCAATGGGATTGGTAATCCTCTAATTTTTGTGTTACATTGTTACAATGTTTGCTCTTATTGGTTTTATTTTTTCCTTACCTCCATTCTTTAAGTGATTCTTACCACCAATTTCAGTATAGTTGATGCTTTGGGTTCAAAAAGAGAGGGAAACGTCACAACGTATCCTAATGCTAATTTCCCAAGTTCAAAATCCCACTTCTAAATTAAGTTTTGATTCAGCAAAAAAAAAAAAAAAAAAAAACTACCTCTATTCCTTTGAAAACTTGCAGATATGGGCTTTATTTTATTGCCAACTAGGCCTTACGTTCGCCTGGGCTAAATTATGGAAGGTGGTCGGTATTCACAACCCAGACAATGAGCAGGTTTCTTTCTCTTTTTTCTCCTCTTATACACGACAAAAAAGAATACACATATACACACACACACACACACACATATAGTCCTACTCTTTAGTCCGGCATCGAATAGTGTTGAGGTCAAATTTTGTATTTCATTTTTTATTACACATGTGTCAATACACATCTCAAAGAATGGTAGTCAATCGTAGAATCGGCCTCTAAAACCATGCTCATCAAGCCTCCAATAGCTAGCAAGTCATCAAACGAGCTTCTCATAAACGATACATCAAACGAGCTTCTCATAAACAACAAATTAACATGTGTGTGTGTGTGTACTATCTTTGTCGTTCTAATAAGTCAAGAAAGAAGACAAATGGCAATAATTTTCTAAAGCAGAAAAGTATTATAAGCCCATACGCATCCTACTATATAAAACTAGGGATACTTACATTTCTTGAGTTTGGTGGCACGCCATTACATTGCTTGTACATAGGAAAACGGAATTAACTAATCCACATTCCACGCAGTACTCCTTAAAGAACTAAAAAATCCCTATCCACTAGCTTAATAGAGCTATATTACTTTTAGAACTCGTTCACTTCGCGGATTTGAGTTTTCAGTTTTAGAAACTCTCAGAAAATATCACATTTAACTTTTTTTGCTACAGTAAAAAATTATCAGAAAATGTCACATCTCAGCTCGAAAACTCGGATCTGCGAAGTGAACGAAATCTTAGTATAATAAAGTTGACATATATACATATATATATATAGAGAGAGAGAGACAGAAAGAGGGAGAGGGAGGGAGAGAGAGAGAATAGTTTATAGAATATGAGGCATCGTTTGACTCTATATATATTAGTTGATGTACAATATGGCCGAATGATCTTAATTAATAGTTAATTAGTGTAGCTAGCGTGGTTTTTGTCAAAAGCTTCTACTAAAATAATTCATAATTATATATACTAGAACTTGCTTTTGAAGTAGTTTAATCTACTTTAACGTACGTAAAACCTTTCCCAGCAGCTACCTTGCCATGGGAAAATCCAAGTTTTTGGTTTATTCATCTTAGTAATAGGCTTTATTAATATTATATTTATGAGTAGACTGCGAAGTATACATCGTATTAATAGAATAAAATTATGAACTATCAAATCACATTAAAATTATGTCGGATTAAAAAAATATCACACTTTAATTTGATTAATATTTGACGGTTTAGAATTGCGCACAGCAATTTAGATTGTCCATAGAATTCTCCTTGTTAATAATATTTTCCATGCTACACAAGTGAAAGATAAAAAGTGTTCTCATGTGCTCAAAGTGCTTCCCAATCATCTTAAAATTAAAGGCATAGTTCACCCTACAAAATATATATTTTACAGTGGTTATAAAAAGCCCATGGAAAAAAAAGGCAGCACAGAATTTTGATCTCTTGAGTAGGGATAATGGCTGTGAAAGATTCTAATATTAATAGTGATGATTTTAGCCATTTTAAAACCCTCTTTAATCCCTTCTTTAAACCCTTAAAAAAAAAAAAAAAAAAAAAAAAAAAAAACAACTAGTGTAGACGTTTAAGCTTAGTAGATTTCAAGTTGAACTCTAACTAGTTCAGTATAACACCACTATTCTCAAACATGTGACCCGTTGGGAGTTGAAAAAACCCAATTTAAATAATTTGTTAAATTGCCCTTCCTCGTTGAAGTCCTAATTAACTTCATTAATCATGGTCAACTTTTTTTCCTTCTTAAGGAAAAACAAGCAACTTCATATATGGATGGTCAAAATGATTATTCAAGACTTAAAAGATTTGGAAAATCTGCTAATTAAATGAAAAAGATTTGGTAAAAACATTCTTTTCCGGCAGATCCAATTTTATAAATATCTGTACGAATCTTATCTCTCACTAACAATTTCAAAGATAACAATACTAATATATATCTTTAATTAATACATAGGCTGTACCTCGACCTATAGGTCATGTGGGAATTAATGTAAATGTTGTCCTTTACTTGTCGCGAAAACTTTTCATTCATAAATTTCCTGTTATTTTTCTGATAACTAACTTTTATCTTTCATTACGAAAGTTTTTGGAACAAAAATGTTAATGTAAGTAACTTTTATCTCAATAAGTAACTTATTATTATTATTCTTCAACATGCAAATAACTTGAGAAAAGGAAAATATCAATTTCGACATTAACTCCTAAAAGAAAATTTTCTTTCCGTTTCTTGTCTCTAAAAAAGGGGAAGAAAGCTTCCTTACGAAACTACAATGATATTGCATTTTGCAACATAACTTTTAGGGGACATCTAGGGTACGGTGAGCAAATTATCCTACCGGTAGGGTCAAATCAAACGACTGACATCAGATCTCAATGAAGGTTTACATGGTCTTACTCATACCCGATTGTAAATAAATAAATAAATAAAAAGTAATAATTCGTGTCACATGTCGTATTTTGATTTTTTTTTAATTTGTAATCAATCTGAATACAACCTGTGATACGAAATTTTTTAAAAACCGCAACACGAACACAACACGACCACTTTACGGGTTGACACAACACGACACGAAAATTACCTGTGACACAAAATTAACCGGTGAACTCAAAATTGACACGAAAATTGTATACTTTTATTTAGTTTTTTACATATTAAAAATAACTTAAAATTTATAACACGCTAAAATACAATAACATCAATTGAAATTAAGCAAATAATAGTATAAGATTTTGATTATAACTATCATGATATCACAAGTTCATAATAAAATTAAAAATATGTAATGAAAAATATATGTATTTTTTAGTTTTTTATGAGTTTCGTGTCGTGATCAGGTTTGGCAGGTCCAACCCGAAATTGAGTCTTATTTTTTGTGTCAATTTCAGGTCGACTCAATTTTGATTCGAAAATTTTTTTTTCAACCATAACCCTTAAAATTCGTGTCATTTTCGAGTCGTGAGCCATATTATCGACCCTAAGAACAACAATACGCCCAAAAAGTAGAAACAACTTTCAAATTCTATGAATTTTCCTTGCAATTTAAAATTCTTAAGAATTTCATATAACCCCGAAAGCAACTTTCAAATTGTCAAATTTTCTTTACAATCCAAAATTTCTAAGAATCCCAGACAAACCATAAACCACTCTTTAAATTATCAAAATTCCTAAGATGGTTGATTTGGAAACAAGTAAATCATTGGGTGATCTGGAATCATGAAAGAAAATGTGTTTGGGATGATGGTTTTTGTTTTTCTAGTTTTTGGATAGTCAAAACTTGTTCGTTTGCACCTAAATTCAAAAAACAAAATTGAAATCAAATTATAACTTTATTTAAGTTCATGTTCTTTTATAAAATTTAAATTTGAACTTGCGTTTTAATTTAAATTTTAACTTGAGTTTAGGGTTAAAATTTGAGTTCAAGTTTTCCCTTCAACTCAAGTTTCTAAACTCAACATCCAGTTAATGAACAATATTTTGTATACTTTTTAAAACGTTATAACTTTTTCATTTTAATTTCGATTAAGATGATTCTTTTTTTTATGCGTTCACAATAAAGAGACGAAGAAAACCTCACTCATATACCCTATCATCATTGGCTTTTTATTAAAATATTATCTAAATACAAACTCAAGTTTTGTCTCACCTAAATACAAACTCAAAAAGATTCTCACCTCAAATCTTAACTCAAATGTATACAACTAAATACAAACTCAAATTACAACTTTAACTCAAATTATAACTTAAATTCAATTCAAGATCTACACTCAAATCACAAGTAACTCAAAAATGCAACTTAACAACCCTCAAGTGACTCAAGTGTGCAACTTAACAACTCAACGCCAAATCAAACCCAGATTCCGGCAAATCTTGACCCACCCTCCTCTACATCCTCTCTCAGTCCAACTTCCTCGGTATCCTCTCTCTTCTTCGCAGCCAAAACTCCCGACAGTCGCATCTTCGCCCACGAAAAGGCGATCCGAAACCCATATGAGGAGATTGACGGCGCCGCCAAGTTTACTAGGAGATCTCCCTTCTCTCTCTCCCCCTTCATTTTTCTCTTTCCATTGATCTGCTCATTCTCTCTCTCATCGGGATGAATGCCAGTCATCACGAACGCCATGGAGATGGCGAACTCTGTCGATGAAGCTCTCGTCTCTCACCTCTGGTGGTCAACTTTGGTCTCACATGATCTACTCCGGCCTCCTCAAATCCAACCTCCCCTCTTCAAGGCGGTGCTTATTCGCACCTCTCCCATCGATAAGGGCTCTTGATCGTCCTCAACGAAGAACACAACCTCTATTCTTTATTTTTTTTTATTTTTTTATTTTTTTAATTGGTGAAATACAACCTCTGTTCGAACACGGATGATTTTTTTGGTTGAAAGAACATTAATGGGTTAAAGGTAGAGATGAGATATCGGTTAGAGATGAGAGTATAACAAATATGACTATTTTAAGGCCTCGTTCATTTTACCGATTTGAGTTTTTAGTTTTAAGTTTTTACAGTAAAAAGCTCTCAGTAAATATTACATCTTTTTTTTTTTGTTATAATGAAAAACTCTCAGAAAATATCACATCTCAACTTGATTTAAAAACTCACATCCATAAAGTTAACGATACCCAAATATACAAAAAAAAAATTTTGATTAAATGCATTCATCTTTATTTTAGTTTCCATAGGACCAATCAATTTGGACCATTGACTTTTAATACAAGAACCTTTCCAATTTCACCATACTGATAGGATGATTTGGCTCACTCTACCGTAAAAATTCCCTATTTTTTAAGTAAAGGTTCACATTTTTAAATAATAATAATATTATTATTAATAAGTAAGCTGTTGGTTTAAGGTTGAATATGCTCATATTTTGATGATAACAAACACAATTTATTATGTTACTAACGATTCTATTTTAAGTTGTGTACTTAGTATAATTGATATTATAAATCAACTCAAGAAGCATACTGTAAAATACAATGCAAATAAATTCAAGTTTGAGAAATGCAAATTGAAGAATGAATTCAAGGCTTGAAGTATCGAAATACCAAAGATCAAGAGCAAGTAAACAAAATCAAGCAAGACAAGTATTAATAGGTTTTTATATCTCTTTAGTCTTGTATTTGATTTTGACTTCATACTATCATGATTAATTCTTGTTTAGGCTCATGCACACACTCACATTATTATTTTTAAAATGAGACTAAACTAAGTGCATAATGACATTTGGCCTAAAAGTACAATTTTGTGAAGGTTTGAGGCAAACTAAGTGTCAACCGGTTGACCTATGTCGTCCGGTAACAAAGAAGGCTAAATGCACCGGTCAAGCGGTGTTGCCTCAACCGGTCAACCGCTCCAGTCGACCGGTTCTGTTCAACAGTTATTCAATACGACCGTTGAATAGCGAGAATTCAAATTTGTCTCAACCGGTCAACCGCTCCAGTCGACCGGTATTGGGTAAACGGACAAAAATAAGACCGTTGGAAAGTGGGGTTAAATAGAGAAAAACCATTTTTCTCTTCTACGGATTTTCTTAGAGAAATAAATTATTCAAAGCTCCCAAATCTCTTAAAATCTAAAAAGGTTTCTCTAAAGTGCCAACTTAATCATCATCTTCTTAAAATCCTTACATCACTCTCTTACATACTTGAGCCTACCTTGGATTATATTTTGATAGTGTGATTTCATCATCTCCTAGTCATTTCAATTGTGTAAAACCATTGTTAGGAGTGTATGACTGAGTGATTCACTATTCATAATCATTACTGTGGTATTGGGTTTCTTGGTTGGTCGATCTCCATAGAAAATTGACATTGTGTAAGAGGTTAGGCGAAGCCGCGGATAGAAAGATCCGCCATCTTGTAAGAGGAGTGATCGTCCAGGAAATTCGATCGTATAGTGGAAGAGATCGATAGGCGGAATATCTCGGTGACAGTGGATGTAGGCAAATGTATTTGTCGAACCACTCTAAATCTCGTTTGCATCTCTCTTAACCCTATCTCTCTAATTTCCACACTTTAAATTTGGTAGATGACATTGATTGATTTAACTCTTGGTGATAAGCTTATAATTGTATAAACTCTCAAAAAATATTTAAAACCTAATTCACCCCCCTCTTGGGTAGCCTTACACAACAATTGGTATCAGAGCAAGGTTGCTCAAACTTCTTTAAAAAGATTTTACAATCTTGAGCATGGCTACTCAAAACTTTTAAAACATGGAAGGTCAATCTACACATAGACTTCCTCTTTTTAATGGGGTTGACTATAATTATTGGAAAGTAAGAATGAGAATTTATTTACAATCTATCGATTATGCCTTATGGCGAATCGTCAAAAATGGTCCGTTTGTTCCCACAAAGAAAAATGAAGATAAGTTAATTCCTAAGGACCCTAGTGAATTTGATGAAGATGATGAAAGAAAATTATCCTTGAATGCTAAAGCCATGAACATTTTGTATTGTGCTTTAGATAGAAATGAGTTTAATAGGATCACTTCATGTAAATCCGCACAAGTCATGTGGCGCACTTTTGAGGTAATTCATGAGGGTACAAACCAAGCTAAAGAAACTAAGATTAATCATCTCGTTCCTTCATATGAAATGTTTGAAATGAAAGATGATGAATCAATTACATCTATGTATACACGATTCACCGATATAGTTAACGGTTTAAACTCTCTTGATAGACCATTCAAGGAAAGTGAATTGGTGAAGAAAATCGTGAGGTCATTGCCCAAGTCTTGGAACGTCAAGAGAACCACCTTGGAGGAAATGAAAAATCTATCAACAATCTCACTTGATGATTTGATTGGATCTCTAATGACTCATTAGCTCTCTTGGATAAAAGACAACCAAGAAGAAGATAAGAAAAAGAAATGAATAGCATTGAGAGCATCAATTCAAGAAGAAGTTAATGAGCACGAGGAAGAAGAAGAACTTGATCAATTAGACAAGGAGATGATCTTCCTATTTACCAAGAAGTACAAGAGATTCTACAACAAATTTAATCATGGCAAGAGCTCAAGGAGAAATGAAGAAAGGGGAGATAAAATTAAAAGGGATGAAATCATTTGCTATGATTGCAAGAAGCCTGGACACAAGAGGACGGAGTGTCCACTCAAAAGGAGCTACAAGAAGAGCTCCAAAAGAGATGAACTCAAGAAGGTTCTCCAAGCAACATGGGATGAATTAGAGCTCAGAGAATCCGATGATGATGAGCAAGAAGAAATAGCATACATGTGTTTCATGGCCATTGATGATAATGAGGTAACCTCTAATTCTAAACTTCATATCGAGAAAAATAGTATTGCACCTTTTTCATATGAAGATATAGAACTTGTATTTTCCGAATTACATGAAGAATATAATAAACTTGCTCATAGAAATGCATCTCATAGAAAAACTATAGAACTACATAAGGAAGAAATCACATTGTTGACAAATGAGAAAAATAATATATTATGTGAAAATGTTTCCTTAAAAGAAAAAGTTGATGATTTGACAAAAATCATTTTGAAGTTCACCAATGGAAAGAAAAACTTTGATCAAATGATTGATGGACAAAGATGCATTTTCAACAAAGGAGGTCTTGGTTACAAGCCTCATGTAAAACAAAAATATTTTAAAAACTATTTCGTCAATGCATCAACTTCGGATCCAAAATATGTGTGTACTTATTGCAATCAAAATGGCCACACATCTTTCTCATGTGCCATTAAAAAGAACACATATTTTGAAACCAAACAAGGTTCAAGAACTAACCATCAAGGACCCAAATATATGGGTACCAAAAATCAAGACTTGATTTTGCCTTGTAGGAGCCAAGAGAGGAAAATGTCAAGTGGTTTTTAGATAGCGGATACTCAAAACACATGACGGGAAACCTTTCCTTACTTAAAAATTTCACAAGGAAAAACGGAGGACGTGTGACATTTGGCGACAACACAAAAAGAAAAATTCTTAGAGTTGGCGATGTCGGTAACGGTACTCTCCCTTAATTGAAAATGTATTTCTTGTTGATAATTTGAAACATAACTTATATAGTATTAGCCAATTGTGTGATAAGGGATACTGAGTTATTTTTGAATCATCAAAATTTTTGATTAAAAATGTTTGCAATAATGAAGTGGTGTTCATTGGTGATAGAAGTGAAAATGTTTATACAATAGATATTGAAAAATTATCTTGTAAAAATCAATGCCCTTCTGTTTTAAATGATGATTCTTGGCTTTGGCATAGAAGACTTGGTCATGCTAGCATGCACTTACTTTCAAAACTTTCTAGAAAAGAAGTTGTTAGAGGTTTACCAAACCTCCCTTTTCGAAAAGATAAAATTTACGATGCATGTCAATTTGGAAAGCAAGTTCGAACCTCTTTCAAATCTATCTTAGAAATCTCTACAACAAGACCTTTGTAATTGCTTCACATGGATTTATTTGGCCCATCAAGGACAACTAGTCTCGGTAGAAAACATTATGCATTTGTCATTGTTGATGATTTTTCAAGATATACATGGGTAATCTTTTTAGCAACTAAAGAGGAAGCATTGAAAACATTTTCATATTTTTGCAAAAGAGTTCAAAATGAGCAAGGTTATCTAATTACCACCACTAAAAGTGATCATAGTGGAGAATTTGATAATGATGGTTTTGAAATACTTTGTAATGAGAATGGGTATAAACATAATTTTTCAGCACCAAGAACACCACAACAAAATGGTATTGTTGAAAGGAAAAATATAATTTTACAAGAAATGGCTAGGTCAATGTTAAATGAAAATGGATTACCAAAATATTTTTGGGCCGAGGCCATTAACACTTCTTGTTACATTGTAAATAGAGTTCTTATTAGACCAAAAATGGATAAAACTCCATATGAGCTTTGGAAGGGTAGAAAACCCAACATTGGCTATTTTAGAGTCTTTAGTTGCAAATGTTTTATTTTAAACACTAAAGACAACTTGAGAAAATTTGATGCAAAATCCGATGTTAAAATTTTTCTTGGCTATTCTACTACTAGCAAAGCTTATAGAGTATTTAATAAAAGAACTCTAGTTGTAGAAGAATCTATGCATGTCGTATTTAATGAAACTAACACCTTTGTGGAGAAAAATCTAGATGATGATGATTTAGGTTTGGAGCATAAAATGAGCAATATGGAGTTGAATGACAATGAAGTGATGGATCTCAAAGAAAAAGAACCACAAACCTTCAACACACCACAACATCAAGAGGAATAAGTTAATGATTCAAAACAAGATAGTACATCCTATTAACTACCGAATGAATGGAGGTATAGTACCTCTCATCCTAAAGATAAAATCTTAGGTGACATCTCACAAGGAGTGGTTACTAGATCATCAATTAAAAATGTTTGGAATAACTTAGTTTTTCTTTCACAAATTGAACCTAAAAGTTTTAAAGATGCCAAAAATGATGAATTTTAGATTTTAGCGATGCAAGAAGAGCTAAATCAATTTGAAAGAAGTAATGTATGGAAATTAGTCCCTAGACCTAGTACTCAATCCGTGATTGGCACCAAGTGGATCTTTAGGAATAAGAGAGATGAGCACGGTGTGATTGTGAGAAACAAGGCTAGATTAGTGGCCCAAGGTTTCAATCAAGAAGAAGGAATCGATTATGAAGAAACCTTTGCACCGGTTGCTAGATTAGAATCCATTAGAATGTTATTAGCCTTTGCATCCCACAAAGAATTCATTCTTTATCAAATGGATGTTAAAAGTGCTTTTCGTAATGGATACATTGTAGAAGAAGTATATGTAGAACAACCACCCGGTTTTCAAGACCATAAGTATCCGGATTATGTTTTTAAATTGAAAAAGGCTTTATATGATTTAAAGCAAGCTCCTAGAGCTTGGTATGATAGACTTAGCAAATTTTTACTCCAAAATGGATTTTCAATCGGAAAAGTGGATACTACACTATTTACAAAAACCAAGGGCGATGATCTAATTATTATACAAATTTATGTTGATGATATTATTTTTTGTTCTACTAATGTTTCCCTTTGTGAAGAGTTTTCAAAGTGCATGCATAGTGAGATCGAAATGAGTATGATGGGAGAGCTAAACTACGTCCTTGGTCTTCAAATCAAACAACCAAAGGAATACATCTTCATCAATCAAGCTAAGTATGTCAAAGATCTACTTAAAAGTTTGACTTTGAAGGAATGAAGCCTCTATCTACTCCAATGAGCTCATCTATTAAATTAGACAAGGATGAAAATGGTAAGGCTGTGGACATCACTAAATATCAAGGTATGATCAGATCTTTACTTTACTTAACCGCAAGTAGACCAGACATAATGTATAATGTTTATTTGTGTGCTAGATATCAATCAAATCGTAAAGAGTCACATCTAAATGCGGTAAAAAGAATTTTTAGATATCTTAGTGGAACTAAGAATTTAAGATTATGGTATCCAAAGGGCACACACATTGACTTGTTCAGTTATACGGATGCTGATTGGGCAGGCTATACCATAGATAGGAAGAGCACAAGTGGTACATGCCATTTCTTAGGATTTGCACTAGTCTTGGTTTAGCAAAAAGAAAAATTCAATTGCTCTATCAACCGCGGAAGCTGAATATATCTCGGCAGCCAGCTGTTGTGCACAACTCCTTTGGATGAAGCAAACACTTATGAACCTAGGATTGAGCTATGATCATGTACCTATCATGTGTGATAACACTAGTGCGATCAACTTATCAAAAAATCTGGTTTTGCATTCACGCACCAAACATATAGAGATTAGACATAATTTCTTGCGTGATCATGTACAAAAGGGTGATATCACATTAGAATTCATTAGCACTAATCATCAAATTGCAGATATCCTCACCAAACCTCTAGCTCTTGAAAGATTTGCTTCACTTAGAAGAGGTTTAGGACTGTTAGATGCTACATAATTAAATTTGATCACTTAGAAATTAAGTGTTTGATCCATGATTTGATGATTTTTATGCTTGAACAAATTGATATTGTCATTTTGTTTATGTGATGGTGTATGAGGAAACATATGGTATATTTGGTTATTGGTTGATTAGGCCTCTTCTGCCAAAATCAACTATTTTCTTCATGTTTTCTTTATACACCGGTTGACCGGAGACAACGACGTTATAATCAATCGGTCGACCGGTTAAGCTTGAACCGGTCGATCACAGAGGACGACCGGTGGTGTGCAATAGGCACTTTAAAATCATATCTAAATTTTTTTTTCTCACTCATTCCAACTCAAGCTCAAACCCTAGGCGACAAAAACACCCCCAATTCACACCATTGCTTAAAATCATCCAAATTTCATCAAATTTCCTCCACAATCATACTCAAATCTCTCAAGAAATGTCATTCCTTCTCATATTCTCTTTTCTTTCCACTCTTTCACAAGTTTCACTCCCAATCCACTCTAATCCGAAGTCACCCACTAAGTGTTCAACGAATTGCTTCAATGGCGTCATGGGCTCAATCATCATGTGGCAAAGGAAAGAATGTGAAGT
This sequence comes from Morus notabilis, assembly GCF_000414095.1. Classification (NCBI taxonomy): domain Eukaryota; kingdom Viridiplantae; phylum Streptophyta; class Magnoliopsida; order Rosales; family Moraceae; genus Morus; species Morus notabilis. The sequence continues at coordinate 267,366 of NW_010361068.1, read as the reverse complement.
CTACTTCCTCTGGTCCATGAAAGAATGTATCAAACGATGAATTCAACTCTCATAACTTCAAACTCTTTGAAAAGAAATCTATTATAGAAGGAAGATTTGTGGATTTTAGTGAGTTTAGAGAGTTAAATATTGAGATATTGTTTGAGATTTTAGGATGGAAAGCATTTGTGGAGGTTAAGAAAGTAGTCTACCTGAGGATAGTAAAAGCCTTTTATGCACACATGCAATATACTACGTGTGACACCAACATTAAAGTAGCCTGCACTCTTATGACTCTTGGGCTTATAGTGGAGAAACAATGTCGAGGATTATTATGGAAAGAGCCTCAACTTAAGGGAGCGATGAAGATGACAATGAGGCTCTACCCCCAAAGCGGAAAGCCAATGAACTACCCCTTAGGAGTAGAATCCTTCATCACATTATCTCCAACAATATCAGTCTTAGAGGAGGGCATAGGGATGAGGTTTCATTCACCGATCTCTCAAATGTTCTGTCTTCTCGAGAGTATTAGGACAAATCTTCCCTACTTGATCCTTCACAAGATGGCTGATGGGAATAATTTGGCTAGGGATCCTAATCTTCCTTATGGGATGGTACTAACAAGGATCTTTTGTCATTTCAAAGTAAATCTTGATGACGAAACGAAATCAGTCCACCCAAATCTGACTACAATAAAACAACAATCAAACTCATGGGCTACAAGTTTGAAAATGGAAGGTGGGTTCCCAAGAAAAGGGGCAGAGTTGAAGATGAAGGACGCGAAGAAGATATTGGAGGTAGTTCGACTCGGTTCAATGATAATGCCTTCAATACCCTTCATGGACGGATTGAGTCTCCATGTGCAAGTCATGATGAGCTTAGAATGTAACTAAACACTAGCATCCAAAGTCTCTACTCTTTTGTCGACTTAAGCATGTCAACCCTCCGGAACGATCTTCTCCAGCAACTCCAAGCCAATCATCAAGCAAACGCCGAGGCTTAAGCACAAATATTTAAACAACTTCGGCGTCTCAATTTTCAAGGGCCTCCTCCCTCTTAGATTTCACTATGTCTTTTAATGGTTCTTCCATTGTAATTTCTCTTTCTATCAATTAATGTCACATTTCCTTATTTCTCTTTTGTTCTTCTTTTTATTGATGACAAAAAGGGGAGATGGTATGGAGTGATTGCTATACACTTACTATAGTTGAGTGATTGCTATACACTTGTTATACTTGCTATTTGTTTAGGTATTTATTGTTTAATCTATTGTCACTTGATGTTCCATTGTTATTCTGGCATTGCTTAAAAATAAGGGGGGAAGACATAAAAATGTCCATTGAGGCACTTTCTTTAAAGGCTTAATAGATTAAGGGGGAGAATATTTTTAAGTTAGTATCAAGTGATTAAATAAGGGGGAGACATACACTTGTATAAGAGAACATGGTATTGCCTATATTATCTTCGCAATTAAGTGTTTGTCATCATCAAAAAGGGGGAGATTGTTGGTCCAATGTTGAATATTCTCATGTTTTGATGATAACAAACACAATGTATTATGTTACTAACGATTCTAATTTGAGTTGTGTATTTAGCATAATTGATATTATAAATCAACTCAAAAAGCATACTGTGGAATTCAATGCAAATAAATTCAAGTTTGAGAAATGCAAATTGAAGAAGGAATTCAAGGCTTGAAGTGTTGAAATACCAAAGATCAAGAGCAAGCAAACAAAATCAAGCAAGACAAGTACTAATAGGTTTTTCTATCTCCTTAGTCTTGTATTTGATTTTGACTTCATACTATCATGATTAATTCTTGTTTAGGCTCATGCACACACTCACGTTATTATTTTAAAAATGAGACTAAACTAAGTGCATAATGACATTTGGCCTAAAAGTACAATTTTGTGAAGGTTTGAGGCAAACTAAGTGTCAACCGGTCAACCTATGTCGTCCGGTGACAGAGAAGGCTAAATGCACTGGTCGACCGGTGTTGCCTCAACCAGTCAACCGCTCCGGTCAACCGGTTCTGTTCAACAGTTATTCAATACGACTGTTGAACATCGAGAATTTAAATTTGTCTCAACCGGTCAACCAGTACTGGGTAAACAGGCAAAAATAAGACGGTTGGAAAGTAAAAAAAAAAAATAGAGAAAAACCATTTTTCTCTGCTGCGGATGTTCTTAGAGAAAGAGAAATTATTCAGAGCTCCCAAATCTCTTAAAATCTAAAAATGTTTCTCTAAAGTGCCAACTTAATCATCATCTTCTTAAAATCCTTACTTCACTCTCTCACATACTTAAGCCTACATTGGATTATATTTTGATAGTGTGATTTCATCATCTCCTAGTCATTTCAATTGTGTAAAACCATTGTTAGGAGTGTATGACTGAGTGATTCACTATTCATTATCATTACTTTGGTATTGGGTTTCTTGGTTGGTCAATCTCCGTAGAAAATTGACATTGTGTAAGAGGTTAGGCGAAGTCTCGGATAGAAAGATCCGCCATCTTGTAAGAGGAGTGATCGTGCCGGAAAGTTAATCGTATAGTGGAAGAGGTCGACAGGCGGAATATCTTAGCGACAGTGGATGTAGGTAAATTTATTTGTCGAACCACTCTAAATCTCGTTTGCATCTCTCTTAACCCTATCTCTCTAATTTTCGCACTTTAAATTTGATAGTTGATATTGATTGATTTAACTCTTGGTGATAAGTTTATTGAACTCGTTATATGATATTAGATTGATTCATCTTGTGCATATCAAGTGTTTGTGTATTGCATTAACTTACATAATTTTCTGCACACTGAATGTTTGATAAACACACTGAGTTGAATTAATTGTCTATATTTGATTTGAATCTTGAATAATTGTATAAACTCTTGAAAAATATTTAAAACTCAATTCACCCTCTCTTGGGTAGCCTTACTAAGGACAACGTAAGCTTCATTAAGCAACACAAAAAGAAGCAAAGCAGAGTTCAACAAACAAGGGACCAAAAGGCAGGTTTCAACAGCCAAATGCATGATAAAGAATAAATAATGATTCTGGTATTCGTCCTCATGGAAAATCTACATCAATTTTGTGGATTCTATTAGGATGAGTCCCACCACTTAACGGGACTCATTTTTTTGTAAATGGCGAAATTTTAACTCCATGAATAGGAGTGTTCAAACACAAATGGTTAAATAATCATATTCCTCAAGAAGGTGAACTTAATGATCAAATAATCATATTCCTCAAGCAAGAAGCTGAACTTAATGATGTGACTTTCTATTTCTACGTTCCCTTGTCAGAAATTTTACGGTCTTGTGACTAAAAATGGATTATAATTTAAGCAAATATAGAGAATATATTTTGCAGTACTTTTAGGAAGAGAAAGCTTCATGCTCTAATTCTGCGGATAAACAGACATTAAAATCAGCAATATTCTACACCTTAATAGGGTGCCACTTTTTTTTATTAATTCGTATTATTATTATTTTGCAAGGAAAGAACTTACTAGCGTGCCACCATAATTAAACTAGGGGCAACTGCCAACTTGAATTATGATACACGTGTTTTGG